>NC_133122.1:195416921-195719419 GCF_033568475.1 Henckelia pumila | reverse complement strand
CAGGCCAAAAGGTAATATTTCCTTCCTTTTTGCTTTCATTGCTCTTTAAATAGACGAATTTTATGCGCCGTGTTATTAGTAGAATATTGTTGTTTTAGGATTTTAGCTAACCGCCAATCTGTTGCTCGGTTAAAAGAACGGAAAACAAGATATATTGCAAAGTTGGAACACAAGGTCCAAACAATACAGACAGAAGCAACCACATTGTCCGCACAACTTACTTTGCTTCAGGTGAGAGATTGATTAGATTTTTTATTGTTCAGGATTTTTGGGTTTTAAACTTTTTCTCGAAGACGGGTTTCTGTTTGCTTTCAGCGGGATTCTGCCTGTCTGGCCAACCAGAATAATGAGCTGAAGCTTCGGCTGCAGGCTATGGAACAACAGGCCCAACTTCGAGATGGTGAGTTATGATTTAAAGTTTTTAGTTCTTCTAACTGCATTTTATGGAGGCTTAGTTTCTTTCTTCTTCCTCTTATTTTTTAGATAGTGTATAGAAAAATACCAGACATTCTGTACCATTCATCAATAAACACAATCTCAATATAATGGTAACAAATATATATATTGAAGATTGCATTGATAGGAAGAAAGAGTTATGCTACTTGAAATAACCGTTGAATAGGTAATTAGGCCGTAAAATTTTACTCCCTGAATGAATGATGTCATAGTAATAACCCTTGGCACTAAATCCTTAACATCGAGAAATTCTTGTTTGGTCTATGTTGTTATTTCAACTTGATAGAACAGTCAAGTGTATGCTAATTAAGGCCATAGTTAGTGTTCTCCTATATCTTTTCTAGTCGCCCTTTTTTATATTCGTTTGACTTGATTACATATTCATTCCTGTAGTTTAAGAGAATTAAAGTGACTATTAGCTGCCTTGTTGGTTGGCATAGTTGAGGTTTTGACAATCTGTCATATGAACTGTATGCAGCTGAATGGCTGAATGCTTCAAGGATCGGACAGATGTACAGTGCTTCCTGTAGTTTATGAAAGCTTGGGACGCTAACATGTGCTGAAGAAAGGAATCAAATTTTTTCGAGATTAATGCATAGTTTTTTCCTAGTGTTCATTAAATTATAATTCGATTATTTTTTTTATTTGAATAATTTATAATATTGAAAGACTCTATATTAAATTTTATTTTATAAATTTTTGAATTTTGAGTGACTTATAATATTAAAAATTTGTGAATTAAATTTTTTTTTTTGTTTTTTATTTGAACAAAGACAACGCTTTTTAAAGCGTTGTCTTTACCAGAAAAGACGGCTTTTTTGAAGCGTTGTCTTTTCTAGATACAACGACACTTAAAAAGCGTTGTCTTTTCCAGAAACGACAACGCTTTTTATAAAAGAAAACTCTTAAAAAGCGTTGTCGTTTCTGGTAACGACAACGTTTTTTCCGCGTTGTCTTTGAGCGTGGTCTTTTACAACACTGCCTACGACAACACTTTTTCGGGGACATTAACAACGAGGAAAAAGCGTTGTGTTTGGCCGTTTTTCTTGTAGTGAATGAAAAAATAAGAATGAACTATTATCTTTTTATTTTTTTCAAAAATTTGAAATATTTACAACATAATAATGAACGTTATTTTGATAAATAATTTTTAAAAATTTGTTTGTATTCTATATTTAAAAATATTGACAAATATAACTATAATATTTTGAGTTGTTAAAGTTTAGAAAACATATTTTAAAAATTTATGAGAGTATATTGAGGAATTTACTAAAATTATTAAAGGGTAATATAATCAACTTATAGTACAAAAATAATGAATGGGGTGTGCTTAATAAAAATTGAAGTGTAAATAACACTCCTATATATATATATATATATATATATATATATATATATATATATATAGTTTCAACACCTTTTAAGTTATAGTACTTTATCTAATATCTAATCTATCTAATATTTATTATTATATTAAAAAGTGTGAGTTTAATTGTGTAATGTCCACTTTGTCCTTATGACAATATTAAAAATGATGATAGTTTAATTGTGTCATGCCTTTTTTGTCCTTGTGTCAACATTAAAAATGGTGAATGAGTGCCTCTTAATTAATTGCATTGCTCTAAATTTTATTGCCAACTTATATTTAACAAAATATGGTGTAATATAATTTTTTCAATATTCATATGAAAATTCATAAAAAAATATTTATGTAAAATTAGTTAATGCACTAATGATTATAATATTTTTATAATTAATTCAAAAAAACTTATTTGAAAATATATAAAATAGAAATTTATAATTTATTTTTGGAGATTTGAAAATTAATTGTAAAAATATTTATTTATATAATTATGATTATGTTATAAAAAAATTATATAAAAATAAAAATATATATATTTAACAAATACATAAAAGAAATTAGTGGTGAATAGTAAAATTGTAAAAAAAAAAAACAATAGATAATAATAATATATTTTTTAAATTTATAATGTTCAAGTGAAACAAAAAATTATATAGTTAAATAATCTAATCTAATATATCTAATATATATTAAAAAGTTTGAGTTTAATTGTGTCATGCTCATTTTGTCCTTATGTCATCATTAAAGAAGGTGAGTTTTTCTTAATTATATTCCTCTAAATTGCCAATGAGCCCTTAGCCCAATGGCTAAGGGTGAGACCTTGAAACCAATTGGTTTCAGGTTCAATTTTTTCTGTTGAATGCGGGTAACTATTCTAATTTATTTATGTAAATTTAGTAGTTTCTTTGCTCAAGATAAGCAAGTCTCGAGTCCAAGCTCAAGTTCCGTCGGTTGTGCGGGCAGTTTCATTACATTGTTGTAATTGTGCACTTGTAATATTGATATAATCTTATACTTGTACTCTAAAAAAGATTGCATTCCTCTAAATTTATTTCCAACTTATATTCAACAAAATATGGTGTAATATATTATTTTAATATTCATATGAAAATTCATTAAAAAATATTTATGTAAAATTAGTTAATACTATAAATTTATGTGCACTTGTCCATATTTGGTTTTGGTCCATTAACTTTTTTGATGTGGGTTTTGGTACATTAGCTTTGTATTTTCAGTGTTTTTTGGTACAATTGCATACGTGTAAACTTTTGATTGGTCCAAAATGATGACGTGGACCAATCAGAAGTTGACACGTATGCAGTTGGACCAAAAAACACTGAAAATGCAAAGTTAGTGTACCAAAATCCACATCGAAAAAGTTAATGAACCAAAACCTAAAGAGGGTAAAGTTACTAGACTAAAAAACTTATTTTCCCAAAAATTAAAAAGGACAACTATTTTGTGAGATTGTTAACCAAAAACATGGATGATAACAATTTTGAAGTAAATTAAAGGGAAAATTACAAATTTCGTCCTGTATGTTTGTCAATTTGCGATTTTGGTCCTCTATGTTTTCACATTTCAGTTTTAGTCCTACATGTTCTGATTTTTGGCAATTTCGGTCCTTTTTATTCAAAAATGCTTACGTGGCACTGTATACGTCAGCTCCACGTCAGCACTGAATTGGTGCCACGTCAGCACCACGTCGGAAAAAGGACTAAAATTGCCAAAAAAATAAAGATAGTGGACTAAAACTGAAATCTGAAAATATAAAGGACTAAAATCGCAAAGTGACAAACATACAGGACAAAAAATGCAATTTTTCCTAAATTAAAAGGTTAGAGATTTTGAAATTGATTTCAAATGTGAAATATGTATATGAATTAATTCTATATTTTCTATATTGCTGATTAATTATTTTTTATTGACACTCAATGAGGTGTACTTAGATCGCTTACATGTACTTGCATCGATCTCATCATGTCCTTTTTGTCGTGCTTGGAGGTATTTTACAAACCTCTGTCGTTTTGTTGGGATTATGGCAAGATTATGTTGGACTTATCGGTTACTCTAATAATTTTCCAAGATTTGTTCAAAGATTAAGTGACATTGTTTGAAAAGACGTTGCTGTGTTATTTATTGGTTATTCTATTGAGCAATACATCAACACGCACACTTGTAAGTTAATTTAAAATATTCATTCCAATATTTTTACATTTATTTATAGTATTTCAAATAATTACGTATTTTATATTGTAGAAAACGTACACTGGAGCAAAAAACATATTTTTATCACCCAAGAAAATAATATCACAAGTTTTTTTTCAAATTAGACAATTCCGTCTCATATGAAAATGCGACATTAATATTAATTGCGGATGACTTCGAAACCAGAACAGTCAAAGAGAAATATTACAGATAATAAGAAACGAAATACTAATAACATCACTAAAATACAAACTTGTGATAAGAGAAAAACAAACGCAAACAAAACGACAAAACCTTATAAAGAGAATCAAAGTCAGTCATCTCCAAAACAGTTATTACAAAGATTCAAAATGATGAGAGGATTGGTGATGTTAATAGAAGAATGAAGAAACTCAAGTCAAAAACAATACAGTAATGACCAAAAAGTAAAAATTAAGCGGTAGAAGAATTAATAATGCATTTTAGTATCGAGAACTTCAATTAACAATGAAAATTTTATTTTTTCAAATAAATCTACATAAATATTTAATGTTCCTTTAACTTCTTATAAATTTTATCTTTTCAAATCGTATAACAAGTGGAACACATTGTACTTACTAGTTTAATTAAACATCCAACATCTAATTGAAAAGATACGCTAATTTATAAGCTATTTTACATAATATTAATCATGCTTATAAAAATACCTTACCGTCAAATCATGAATTCACATTCTAAACTATTGTTAGGAAAATTTTAATTTTGTTTTATATATTTATTTTTTCGATCTTGATTCTCAATAATCTATACTTAATAATCTATACTTAATTTTACTATCGTTATTCCAAAACCATATTTAAGAGAGTGATTGAATTAGAATTAATGATTGCGAGAGATAATATGGTGAATAATAATTTAAAAATAATATATTCTAATGTTTTTTTTAGGGAGTTGATATTTTCACTCCACCTTGTGTTATCTACACTCCATTTCATGTATAAAATATGTGTCCAATTTACTCACAAGTGGATTGTAAATAACAAAAAATAAAGTGTAAATATTAACTCCCTTTTTTTGAATAAATTCTAATATATGTTATTTTTGAAAACTAAAAACAATTTCTGGAAATAAAACAAAAACCAACAATATCAGCTTTTGTTAATTATTATTAGTTTAATTTTCAAATTTTCAAATCATTTTGAAAATTTTGGTTTGACATTATAAATAATTCAATGACCTGATTTTAAATTTAATAGTTTGATAATGCAAATTTTCGGTAAATAATTGGCAGCCAAGCGATATTTAAGAGAGAGAACCTGAGAGGATTAAGGAGGAACCAAATTGAATTCCCTCTTTCCAATCTTTTCAAAATCTTCTTTCGAAAATCGAACTCACTCATCCTTATAGTTATCCGCCCAATTTTTAGATTTAGAGAGAAATGGAAATCTCATCAGTCACGATGAACTCTTACTCCAAGGAGAACCGGAAAATGTATCAAACTTGGTTCGACATCGCCGATTATGGTTCGTTTCTTGCCCATTTTTGGACATGTTTTTACAATCATTTCAAGTGTTTCTAATATCTCATCAATGGATCGATTCTTGCGTGCTTGTAGATGGTGATGGACGTTTGACTGGGAAGGATGCCATTGCCTTCTTCGCTTTGTCCAATTTATCCAGGCCTGAACTCAAGCAGGTAATAAAGGGACGTCGTACCGGCATTTACAAAACTGTCCATTAGATAAATATACAGACCTGTTTAATTTTAAGTTTATGCTTAGTAAGATCTGTTTAGACGACTCAAGTTTTAAGTTTTGGTTGATTTTGTGTGAGCTTTTACGGGTGGAGGATTGAAGAATGTTTGATTTTCACTTGGGACAAATTCTATGATGTTATAGTTCTTTATGCGTGAAGAATTTCTCTTGCATTGATTTAGCTTCAGTAGTTTAATTTGATTGTCACATGCTTAAAAGGTTTGGGCAATTGCTGACTCAAAAAGACAAGGATTTCTCGGATTGAAGGAGTTCATCACTGCAATGCAGGTTTTTATTCTTTCGTTATAAATGTTAAAAAAATTTTGAAGTGTCGATGCATATGAGATTGTAGATATTGATGCTTGCCTTTTCTTTTCTCTTTTTGCTTTCTTTTTTGTCTTTTCTTCCTATTTCAGCTTCTATCTCTGGCGCAAGAAGGACATGAACTGACCTCAGATCTCCTGAAGGACATAGGCAAGTGGAGAAATATGCTAACTTTTCTCATCTTTTACACAAACTGCATTTTAGTGAACAGGATTTGTGTTCTTTGTAGTCTGATTTTGAAGTATTTTTCTATAGCAGAATCACACTTTTGATGCAACACTATACCTTTTAAGAAATAATTACATCTTAGTATCTTACAATGAGACCTAAGAGACAGTTTTTATATTGCCAACAAGGTGCTTCATCACATTATCTCAGTAGTACTTTATGTGTTCGTGGTCATTTAACTCAAACTGAATCTTTTGTTCTTGAAGATAATCTTGAAACATTGAGTCCTCCGTCTATTGAAGGTTTGGATACCTTTGCTGAAGTAAGTACTTTTCAATCTTGTTTCATTTGTCTTGCACCATATTATGATTTACTGAGATTTCACCCTTGAATTTCTCACCCAGAAGCATAGAATTCCGATATCAAATATCCATTCTGAAATTAATGGTTAGTAAAATATTTATTGTTTGATCTAAAATTATTTTCTTGATTCTTGTAGTGCTTTTGATGAGTTTGACATTAAAAACAATGCAGGAAGTACTCAACCGCAGACAACTACGGCTAAGAGTTTGTTTAGCAAGAAGTCTAAAAACAAGGTACTGCTTATCTTCAGTCTCAATGACAGTTTGTTGCAAACTTTTCTCAAAACAATTTGCTGCATTTCCTCTTAATAGAGGACAATGCTAATGACACTTAACATAATGTTAATTGATTCCTGCTAGTCAATGTGCAACCATTACATTGAAAAACACATAAACAATCAATCGTTGTTTACCATTATCATTTTCTAAGATAATGCAGCGTGATACTTAGATGTACTTTTATATATATTTTATTGTCAGTATCTGACTCATCATTTTCAAACATTTTTGCCAGAGCATCACCTCATTTGCAGCCATTACTTCGGTTGTTGATGGTTTGAAGATGTTATACAACGAAAAGTTGAAGCCACTAGAAGCTACTTATCTCTTTAATGATTTTGTTTCTCCTGCCTTGGTGGGTGGATTTAAGATAGCATTTTTGCGCATAGAAAAAATAAATTTTTATTTTATACGGGCATATATATACTTATAAACATTTTCTTTAATTATAGACTACTAGTGATTTTGATGCCAAACCAATGGTTATGCTTTTGGGTCAGTACTCAACTGGAAAAACCACATTTATAAAACACTTGCTCCAGTGTAACTATCCAGGTTAGTTATCTTCTAACCATTTGGAATAATTTAAGCAACTTCATAGTTCATCATGTAAATGATTATTTCCTAGCTTGTGACACGTACTTCGTTTTTCCTTTTTAGGTGCTCATATTGGACCTGAGCCCACCACAGATAGATTCATAGTTGTCATGGTATAGAAGTGAGATGAGATTTGTGTTGTTTTTTAGTGTTAGATTTTTCATTGGTTATATATTTTCATGTTTTCAGTCTGGGCCAGATGAACGCAACATTCCTGGCAATAGTGTTGCTGTTCATGCAGATTTGCCGTTTACTGGATTGACAAGTTTTGGTGGATCTTTTTTGTCTAAATTCGAGTGTGCTCAAATGCCACATCCCGTAAGTTTTAATTTTAGAAACATTTAGCGTAACAGAGATTGTAATGTTATGTTTTTGACAATTTAATGCAATTTTTTACCTTCAGTTGCTTGAACACATCACACTTGTTGACACTCCTGGGGTTCTATCTGGCGAAAAACAACGGACCCAAAGGAGCTATGATTTCACAGGTGTAATATCATGGTTTGCTGCAAAATGTGACCTAATTCTCCTTTTGTTTGACCCTCATAAACTCGACATAAGTGATGAATTCAAGCGGGTCATTTCATCGTTACGTGGACATGACGACAAGATACGTGTCGTCCTGAATAAAGCAGATCAAGTTGACACTCAACAGGTGAAAATAACAGAGTTGTCAATATATATGTGGATTTTCATATGATACAGTTCTTGTATAACAAGGAAGGATCCTGACTATTATCATGCCACGTGTTGCAGTTGATGAGAGTTTATGGAGCACTAATGTGGTCACTTGGGAAAGTTTTGAACACTCCAGAGGTGGCGCGAGTTTATATAGGGTAGATTCTCATCTCTTATCTTAAGGAGTTTATAGTTTCATTTCATGTAGTGGCATTAAAATCAAGTTGATTAATAAGTAATGCTTCATTGCACGTTTCAACGAGGCTGGATGGTCCGCACCAAATATATTGGTTGACTGAAACTTCATTGCCCTTTTTTCATAAGAATTTCCCAGGGAACTTCTATAAGTTTCAGAGCGTAGATCTTTCTGTGCATTCTTATTCTTAATTATTAGTTTTGCCATTGTTCCCTGTTATATTTACCTCATCTATATCTGATACATTTTGGACTGGGTCAATCACGACTGATTTGAATCATATTTCCTGTGTTATGGAGGTCATTCGACCAAAAACCTATGAATGAAGCTGTTGGACCAGTGGGGAAGGAACTATTTGAAAAAGAGCAAGATGACCTCCTGCAAGACTTGATTGACATCCCCAAAAAGGCTTGCGATCGACGGGTAATCCAACTTTATACAAACAACAAGTGTTATATTTGCTGCATTAATTAATAGCACTACAATTCATATCCCATTGCTGCTTTTTTAGCACTACAATTCATATTCTCGAAATGGGAATCTAATTCAAGTCCATTTTCAGATCAATGAATTTGTCAAACGCGCTAGAGCCGTCAAGATCCATGCCTACATAATTAGTCATCTCAAGAAGGAAATGCCTGCCTTAATGGGCAAATCAAAAACTCAGAAGAAACTTATAGCTAATCTGGATAACGTATTTGCAAAGGTAAACCACCGAATACATATCTTAGTTTCTCTCTTTTAAATACGGTAATAAAACACAAACTCAAAGTTTACGATGATAATCCATGAGTCATGACACAGGTCCAACGAGAATTTCATCTCCCTGCGGGGGACTTTCCTGATGTTGATCAGTTTAAGGAGGTCTTGGCTCGTTATAACATTGATGATTTTGAGAAACTTAAGCCCAAAATGATTCAAACTGTTGATGAAATGCTTGGTTATGACATCCCAGAATTATTGAAAAATTTAAGGAACCTGCAAGATTGAAATGGGAATTGCTTCAAGAAGTTTTGAAGTTGGATGAGCATGGAGCAAAATGCTTTGTTTAATAGTTGGGTAGTTATATTTGAGTTCAACTCTTTCAAGTTTCATTATTGTTCTGAAAGATTTCATTATCAGTATCCAAGTATTTGAATTATTCCTGAATAAATCATATTATTGAATATAATACTAGAGAAACATTAGCATGAATGATAACCAGGACAATGAAATTGTTGGGGTATCCATCTGTATTTTATGAACTATAGTCTATAGCTACCAAGTCAAGCTTTGCAATCAAGTCAAAATTAGGAAAATTGAATCTCAACATAATGACTTTAGGTTGCGTTTAGATAGTTGCATTCGGTCTGAAGGGAATTTAAAATCCACTGGAATTATATTTAAAATGGTAAGACTTTGATATTTGATAGATTTAAAAAAACAAATCAAGTTGGTTTATTTAAGCAAGTCGAAAAATTTAAAATCCATCATCTCAAATCTATGTATTCGAGCAGGACATTATAGAATATATATTTATGACTTGAGACGAAATTATTGCGTAGCCACCGAACTGCTCCACCATAATATTCACACAAATGTTTAATTAAATCCTATGTGTAACTAATCCTTCCTAAAAATCGTAATCAAGACTAGCTTGTCTAATCTAATATAAAAATGCTTTTGCGAAGTTTGTTAGATTAATAACTCTAATTAACTACTTTATGCGTCTAATAATATGATATTCTAACGGAAGTTGCCTAACTCTCTCGAAATTGGTTTTCGTGCACAGTTTTCTTGATATATATATATATATATATATATATATATATATATATAGTTTTTTGAGTTATTTGTTCTAAAAACTTTTATATATATGTTCAAAAACGAGTTTCAAAACTCGTAATCGTAATTTTTAAAAAAAACAAATCAACCCAACTATCTATATTTGAAAAGGTCTTGGTTTTTTAAAATAAAACAAAACAAAAAAAGAAAAGAAAAAGAAAAGGTCTTGGTTTTCCCTTAAAAAATAAAGGGTCTTGGTTTGAGTTTGCCACAATAATCCAAAAAGCCTACATCATCGAGCTCAACCAACTGTTGAAAAAGTTTAGGTTGGATTTTGGTCGCCATAAAAATAAATTCATTGGTTTGTTTTAGTGAATCTACTTGATAATGAATTTCAAATTTTAATTATTTATTTCTTGAGTTATTGTGGTCGATTTCCCTAGCAAGATACAATTATTGCATCACAGCAACCCACTTCCCAACAATTGAACACATTGCAATACATGTGTATCGAACCACTGACCTTTATTTTAATATTAATCGTAGGACCGAGCGATTGTCGTTTTACCAAAATTTATAGCTGATGGTAATGATGCAACTCAAATTTTTTTAAACCGCAAACGTAATGGTTCGATCGTTCTACGTAACAAGGATAATTATTAAATGTATCCCAACAAATATGGACTATGGAGTGCCAATCAACAATTAAAGACAAGATAACAATTAGATAAATTCATGCTATCATAAAGATAATATAATCATAGTCCCCAATATTATATTCAAGAGTATATAAATGATTTGGACATATGGAGTTCACAAAAAATATATGAACTCAACATAGACAAATTAAAATTAGATTTTTGGTTATAACATAAATGTATTATCTTTATGTTAATATCTCATCAACAAATCAAAACCAAATTTCCTTGAAAGAACCCGTCAATTCGAAGTAAACACTCAAATTTTGACTCGATCCAAAAGTGTTTATACTCAAAGTCCAATTCAATAGTTTTGAATTTAATGTTGAATTTAAACAATCGGCTTGTCGCGTAGTTATGTCTCTCTCTATTTCTATTAACTCTTCATAGCTTTTAAAATTTGCACATGATTCACTCCATATAACAATACACAAATATTAAATAAATTTACTTACTGTTGTAAAAAAGTAAAAATTTACGGTAAAAAGTAAATACTCCAAAACTCAAAATTTATCAAACTCTACACTTTATAATATTTTTCTCTCAACTCAATTGTATTTTTCATCACAAATGAAGACCTATTTATAGATCCACATTTGAGATTAGTCCAAAAATAAATACATCATCATCTACATCATCACACACTAATTTTCCACATTTTACAACTCAATATTCAACATTCAATATTCAACATAATATTAATAATAATAATATTTTTCAACACTCCCCCTTGTGATGATGATCGTGATATGATAACTGTCTTCATTACGTGTTTTATACTGCCTCGTTAAAAACCTTACTAGGAAAAACCCAGTGGGATAAAAACCATAGTAAGGGAAAAAGAGTGCAGCCACGTAAACTTCCCCTCATGTTAACATGAGTGATTCTTCACATATTCCGCAGATTGCGCATCCCAATGTTGTATATATGCTTTCTGAATATCGTCGTGGGAAGTGCCTTTGTGAAGAGATCTGATGAGTTCTCACTTGATTGAATATAACAGATATCAATATCTTTATTCTTCTCAAGTTCTTGAGTGTAGGCAAAGAACTTTGGGGGTATATGTTTTGTTCTGTCACTTTTGATGTATCCTTCTTTTATTTGAGCAATACATGCAGCATTGTCTTCATACAACGTCACAGGCTTCTTGTCTACTGATAATCCACAAGAAGTTTGGATATGCTGTGTCATTGATTTTAGCCAAACACATTCACGGCTTGCTTCATGTAGCGCAATAATCTCAGCGTGATTTGATGAAGTTGTTACGAGTGTTTGTTTCTGTGAACGCCAAGAAATTGCGGTGCCTCCATGAGTAAATACATATCCGGTTTGAGAACGTGCCTTATGTGGATCAGATAAATATCCAGCATCAGCATAACCAATGATACTTTGATTGGTGTCTTTTGAGTACAAAAGTCCCAAATCTGTTGTTCCTCGTAGATAACGAAATATATGTTTAATTCCGTTCCAGTGCCTCTTTGTTGGATATGAATTGAATCTTGCCAATAAATTTACAGCAAAAGATATATCAGGTCTAGTGCAATTTGCAAAATACATAAGGGCACCAATGGCACTTAGATATGGTACTTCTGGACCAAGAATAACTTCATCATCTCCACATGGACGGAATGGATCCTTTTCTATGTTTAATGATCTTACAACCATTGGAGTACTTAATGGATTTGATTTATCCATATTAAAACGTTTAAGGATCTTTTCTGTATAATTTGCCTGGTGAACAAAAATTCCACATTCTTTTTGTTCGATTTGCAAACCCAGACAATACTTGGTTTTTCAAAGATCCTTCATTTCGAATTCTTCCTTCAAGTACATCATAACTTCTTGAATTTCTTTATTCGTTCCAATGATGTTTAAATCATCAACATATACAGCAATAATTACACATCCGGATGTTGTTTTCTTGATGAAAACACAAGGGCATATTGGATCATTTACATATCCCTTTTTCATCAAGTGCTCACTTAGCCGATTATACCACATTCGGCCGGATTGCTTTAACCCATTTAATGATCTTTGCAATTTTACAGAATAAAATTCTCTGGGTTTTGAACTTTGTGCTTCAGGCATGTTAAATCCTTCAGGGATTTTCATGTATATATCACTATCAAGTGATCCGTATAAGTAAGCTGTAACAACATCCATAAGACACATTTCCAAATTTTCAGACACTGCCAAACTAATCAAATATTGAAACGTAATTGTATCCATAACAAGAGAATACGTTTCTTCATAATCAATTCCAGGCCTTTGAGAAAAACCTTGTGCAACAAGTCTAGCTTTATATCTGACTATTTCATTTTTCTCATTTCGCTTTCGAATAAAAACTCATTTGTATCCAACAGGTTTTACACCTTCAGGTGTGAGGACTATAGGTCCAAAAATATTGCGTTTATTTAGCGAATCCAATTCAACCTGGATGGCATCTTTCCATTTTGTCCAATCATGACGAGTTTTACATTCACCAAAGGATTTTGGTTCATGATCCTCGTTTTCATTTATGATGTCACATGCCACATTATAAGAAAATATCTCATCAATATCTTCTATATCTTTTCGGTTCCATATTTTTCCAGTATATAATTGATAGAGATTTCACGATTCTCGTCAGTTTGTGGTTTTGACAGAATATTTTCATCATCAGGTGATTCTTCTGGAACACCATTTTCTATTTTATGATCGTCGTGTTTCTCTATGCCTTTTCTTTTCCGAGGATTTTTATCCTTGGAACCGACTGGTCTTCCACGCTTCAAGCGTTTTATGACATCATGAGTGTCTTCAATTTGTTTCTTTGGAATTTCAATTCGAGCAGGGGCATTTACAGCATGTATATATGATTTTGTTACTCCTTTTGTGTCTGCAAATGCATCTGGCATTTGATTTGCAATTCTTTGCATGTGCACAATTTGCTGTACATCTTTCTCACATTGTTTGGTCCTTGGATCCAAATGTAACAATGATGGTACATACCATGTGATTTCTTTTTCGATGTGTTTATTTTCTCCCCCTAATATTGAGAAAATTTATTCATTAAAATGACAATCAGCAAAGCGTGCTGTAAACACATCGCCTGTCTGAGGCTCAAGATATCGAATGATTGATGGACTATCATAACCGATATAAATACCGATTTTTTTTAGGACCCATTTTTGATCGTTGAGGTGGTGCAATAGACACATACACCATACATCCAAAAATTCTCAGATGAGAAATATTTGGTTCTTTACCAAATGCAAGCTGCAATGAGGAGAATTTATGATATGCACTTGGTCTGATGCGAATTAATGCCGCAGCATGTAAAATTGCATGTCCCCATATAGAAATAGGGAGTTTTGTTCTCATAATCATTGGTCTAGCAATCAGTTGTAGACGTTTAATCAATGATTCAGCTAATCCATTCTGTGTATGAACATGAGCAACATGATGTTCAACAATAATTCCCATTAACATACAATAGTCATTGAAAGTTTGGTAAGTAAATTCTCCAGCATTATCAAGTCTTATTTTCTTGATTGTATAATCGGGAAATTGATTCCGCAATTTTATTATTTGAGCCATTAATCTTGCAAATGCCACATTCTGAGTTGACAATAAGCATACATGTGACCATCTGCTAGAAGCATCGATCAATACCATAAAATATCGAAATGGTCTACATGGTGGATGAATTGGCCCACAAATATCACCCTGAATACGTTCAAGAAATATGGGTGATTCAGTTTGGATTTTAGCTGGTGATGGTCTTATAATAAGTTTTCCAAGTGAACATGCTTTACATTGAAACTTATTATTCTGAAAGATCTTCTGGTCTTTCAATGGATGACCATGCGTATTTTCAATAATTCTTCGCATCATTATTGAACCAGGATGTCCCAATCGATCATGCCAATTTGTTAATATTGAAGAACTATTAACCACCATATTTGATTCGATTGGCCTTATATGTGTATAATGCAATCCAGTAGGGAGCATTGATAATTTTTTAACCACATATTTCTTTCCTGATTTATATGTGGTAAGACACATATATTTCTGATTTCCATCAGTTATCGTCTCAGCATCATACCCATGAGAGTATATGTCATTAAAACTCAACAAATTTCTTTTCGATTGTGGTGAATATAAAGCATCATTTATCAGAAATTTTGTACCATTAGGTAACAAAAAATGTGCTTTTCCACAACCTTCAATCAAGTCTACAGGACCTGATATGGTATTCACCATTGTTTTTGTTGGTTTTATTTCCAAGAAATATCTTTCATCTCGCAGAATAGTGTGTGTTGTACCACTATCTGGTATGCAAATTTCCATGATATTATTTCCATATTTGCTCATAGAATTTTCCATACTTCAAAAAAAATGCAATAAAGAAAATCAAGGATAATATATATATGCAAAATATAGCATGTTTCATAAGAATGCATGAAAAATATAACATGTTACATTTCAGTCCCACCAATATATTAATCAATGTTCTCGAAATCATTTGAAAAAAATCGGCAGCATTGAAATAAGTTGAACCACTTAAATGGTTACTGTTTTCAACAAAATTGGTCTTTTTTTCTTTTCCCTTTATCGATACTTTAAAGAGCTTACATAAGTGCTCAGGGGTACATGACCAATGTCTTGGAGTGCCACATTTATAACAAACACTCTCATATCTTTTTGAGTAATTTTTATTTTCACTCATATTTTCATGCTGCCTTTTTGGGTGGTTCGTGACGTTCTTTTGAGATTAGTTATTGAAGTAACTATCTCGATTATTTTCATATTCACGGCCATAACCATGATCACGATCATTTCTACGTCCACGTTCATGACCACATCCTCGACCTCAACCAAAATCTAGTTTATGCATTTGATTTTGGTTTTCATTTTTCACTTACGACATTTGCTTCTGGAAATGCCGTAGATACATTGAGTCAGGATTGATGATTTCTCATTAACATTTCTTTGCTCTTTTCTAGTGATATCGAGAGCAATGAATTTAAACTTTGCCAAATTTGACATGGTGGTACTAGAAAAATAACAATGCATTTTATAAGTTAATTTCCATTAATATGACAATACAAAATAATGGATAAACGATGAGTACAAGTACGTGTACAAATAGAGAAAAAGTATGTGGTGGAAAATCGCTGGTGAGTACAAGACTCGTGAGCATGATGATCATAATCGTTATGAAAAATAGCCTTAGAAATGTCATCATCTTCATCTTCGAAAAAACCGAGGAGAAAATATTTTGAGAGAAATAGTGAATTTTGGTGTGATTGAAAATGAGTTTGAGTGAACATATTTATAGGCAAAAAACTAGCCGTTTGTGACCGTTGGGGGTAAGAAAAAATCGAGTATGTGTTGAATAAAAATTCGTGATAATGATGCAATGCATATAATGATAATCATAATTAAATAATTATGTATATCATATCAAATTATTATAAGGTCGGTGTCGTAGACAACCTTTTATATAATATTGTGAAATTATACTAATATAGTTAGTATAAAGTCAGGTATAGTACATCATATCATATTATTATAAGATCGGTGCCGTAGACAACCTTTTATATAATAACATGAGATTATACAAATATGGTTAGTATATAAATACACAATAATATATATCATATCACGTTATTATAAGGTCTGTGTCATAGACAACCTTTTATATAATAACATGAAATTATATATTAATATAGTTAATATATATACATAATAAATATATATCACGTTATTGTTTAAAAACCTTAGAGGCTTTTATACTTGTCGTATCCCTTACCGGGAGTGTGGGATGTCGTCTTAACATCCTCCCAGGATTTATAACAAGTTTTGAAAAAAAACTTATTTTTTTCATAACATGATATTATATATTAATATATACACAATAAAAATATATAAACAGTAAAATAAAAATTCTTATTTGTTGAATATTTTTAACTTCTTCTTGTATTTTGGAGCGTCGGAAAATATAGAGAACCTTCGAGCGATCGTGCTGATAACGTGTTGTGAAAAAGTAAAAATTTACGGTAAAAAGTAAATACTCCAAAACTCAAAATTTATCAAACTCTACACTTTATAATATTTTTCTCTCAATTCAATTGTATTTTTCATCACAAATGAAGACCTATTTATAGATCCACATTTGAGATTAGTCCAAAAATAAATACATCATCATCTACATCATCACACACTAATTTTCCACATTTTACAACTCAATATTCAACATTCAACATTCAATATTCAACATAATATTAATAATAATAATATTTTTCAACACTTACTTCTATTATATGTTTTAATTTTAAAGATATGTTAAAGAAACTTTGGTTTTGAAACACCACTCTATTCAAAAAGAGTGAAATTTATTTTGGATATTCAAACCATTGATAAAATGTGAAACTGGTATATAAACTATTGAAAATAATTTAATTAGTATATAATCAAACTAAAAATTCAATTTTTATCTCTAATTAAATTGTTTTTAAGTTCAATATTGTTATTAAATTCAACTAGATACATATTTCGTGTTTTAATATTTTTTATTGATTAAAATTATAAAAAATAAATTCATATTTACTATACTATAAAAAGAAAATCGTATATCATGCGTCCGAAAAAGTATTTAACGTGTATATCATAAATAAAAAAACACACACACACACACACATTATTAAAAAAATTGATAGTCTGTGGAGGTCGGAGCAGCAACACCACATCAGTGTATCTTGTTTATTATCTCGATTTGCTCGATTATGATTATAATATTTTTTTTACTTGGTTTTGACACTTCTAACATATTACATTGTCTTTTTAATTGTATTTTTAAATAAATATTTAAATATAAAAAATATTTACTTTATAATATTTTTATAAATATAATAAATTATATTTTAATTTTGTTTATTTTTATTTATTGATGAGTTGTAATTTTATTAATATAAATGACATAGACAAAGAAAAAAATATAATTTAGTTATATATTTATTAATATTTATTAATATATATTATTTTTGAACATATAATTTATAATTTGTTATATGCATGTGTTTTTTGTATTAATTAATATTTATAATATTTCGTATAACGAGTACGATATCTTTTTTATAGTAAAAAATTTAAATACATATAAATTTATGCTTATAATTATAATTATAATCAATAAAATAATTTTGAAAAATAAAATGTGTAACTGTTTGAGTTTAACAAAAATATTGTAGTTTAATTTTTTTTTTAAGTAAATGGTAAAATTGACTTTATAACTTGAAAATATATCAATTAAACCATTTTCAATAATTTACATATTAATTTGATATTTTATCAATAATCCGTGTATCAAAATGAGTTTGATCTATTAAAAAATAACAAGAATACCAAATTAAGGAATTTATTTTTAAGATATGATATCACGCATAAATTTTGAAATTTCTGTTTTTATAAATTTTGTTTTTGTCAATTTTCTATATATCACGCATATTCACTTAATTCTTTTTAATATAAATTTTTCAATGACACAATTTTTTTTGTCTTTTTGACGTAACAATGACACAATTTGAACAATCAAATAAACAACAATCTATCGTTTCATCGAAAGACATGAATCATTGTGAAAAAATATATATACCTCGGGCTAATTGCATCAACACCTCACGTGAATAATCAAAAAAGCAAAAACACAAAATTAATAGCATGTTAGAGCTTATGTTTTAAAAAATTTAGCATAAAAAAACTCTATCAGAGGGTATAAATGTGCCCGAATTTGTATAATATAGGGATAAAATGTGTTACATTTTAAAATACTGAAAGATGCATTAACCTATTAATATTTTTTCGATATGTTTTAGACTTTTCACATGAGAGATTAATGTAATTAGCCGATATACCTCCGTAAGATCAAGTAAAGTCAAGAGTTTTGAAGGCTATGCTACATTTCATCGATGACAAACTTGTTTGATAGGAGATTAAAATACATCAACGACCACGGTTTATTCTATGCTTCACTCGAAATAATTACAATATCATTAGATGAAACGAGTGTCTCTTAAGTTCCAACGGAGTTTCACATTATATATGTGTTGGGGAAGTAATAGGAGGAAAACATCAATCTTTGTTATGGACTTAAAAGAATCAAACTTGTTCGCGTGTTTTTCGAGTTGGCTGATAAACATCTTGTTTGTATTTAAAGTTATCGGATTCGAGCCGAACTCAAGCATATTGGAATTATTTTTTAAAGCCGAACTCGATCTAAAATTATTTGTTTAATATAATAATTCGCGAGCTGAAATATTTTATTAATAAAATATAATTATACATTAAATAACTCGCAAATATGTTAGAATATTTCAACCTGAAATCAAACTTTATATCTCGTGCCAAACTGGAGTCCAGAAAATTTAAAAAAAATTAAAATTTTCGAACTTATCGAGCTCGAACTCAATTGTACTTCATTCGAACCCAAATTCAAAACCTTAAATTCGACTTAATTCCGCTCGTTGACATCCTTAGATTCCCACCAATGACTGACTCATCACACAAGACAATAACTTGTCGTGTTCATTAATCAAGATCTCAATGACCAAAATCAGGCATTCAAATTTGTGCCTCTCTATCTTTGCACATAATAAACTCGTAATCCAGCATGCCTTTTCGTAGCAACTATCATAATTTGTAACTCTACAATATGTGAACAGATCATGGAGATTCAACTTTGTTTCGAAAAAGTCAGCCTCCCCGGCATAAATTTCAGTCCAAAATTAAGGTAGTCCGGTCGGCAAAGCGGACAAAAATATGAGAATTAGAGAGAGCAAAAATGACGGCTTTGTTTGTGCATATATACCAGAAATTAAGATGAATGAGAGCAAGAAATGAACACGAGCCACTTTTTTCATGGAGTCATCAATACTTCCAAGTTTAAACATCTGCACACTCTCAAAAATGTAAATGGAAATTAAATTCACACGAGCAATAACCATTGATTTTACTCCAAAATTGGAAATCCCCAAAAGTTGGAAAGGAACCCGAAATGAGCAACAAACTAATCTTAAATATATTAGCAAAGAGGGATTAAACAGAGGATTTAAATTTGATCATATAAAAACTAACTCATAATTTACATCATGACTGATTGCTTACTAGCAGAATTTCTTGCAGCAAACTGTAAATTGGCTTCAAATGGTATAACCAAAATGTAAAGCTAAATCATATATTTATCCCCAGGCTCCCCAAATCCTGTCTCCAAGAAAACTCATGAACCTCCTGATGGACCCTTTCTCCGCCGCCTCCTGCTCCTCCTGCTCCTTATCTTCGCCGGAGGCGGCGGCGGCGGCGGCAGCATCATCCTCGGATTCTGTGTTGGAATAGAGAAAGTTGATATCTTGATGGGTCAAACTCGGCTCAGACTTGTCGGACTCCTGCAATTCAAGAACAATAATGTCTCTTTTGATGCTTTTGCCCTTCCTTCTCTCCTTCTTGTTCTTCTTCTCCTTCTTCCTCTCGCTATCTTCGAAAGCATCCATCACCTCGTGTATCAGCTGACGATTGGGCGACGAATCCCACTTCACCCAGTAGCTCATGTAGCACCGGAAGCAGTAGCAGCTGAAGTAAGGAGGGTGGTCCGCCGCCGCGCCGCCCTTGGAACTTCCGGATGTTTTCTTGTGGTGGGTGTCGTCGGAAAAGTTAGCGGAGGAGCAAGAGATGAGGTAGGACAGAACTTCCCTCTCCTCGAGAGATAAAGCGGCGGTCAAAGTCAATATCGCCGCCGGCAAAAACGACAGCAAGTGGTCTGAAACCGCCGGCGGCGTCGGGTGCACGGTGCCTCTTCGGTAGAGTTTCTTCATAGCTTACTTTAGAGAGAGAAACAGAGTAGTTTTTTTTAGGTTTACCAAACGTAAATCAGAGCAACGGGGAAGGCTTTTTTAGCATAG
This sequence comes from Henckelia pumila, assembly GCF_033568475.1. Lineage (NCBI taxonomy): Eukaryota > Viridiplantae > Streptophyta > Magnoliopsida > Lamiales > Gesneriaceae > Henckelia > Henckelia pumila. The sequence goes on along the minus strand of NC_133122.1, from coordinate 195,698,659 downwards.
AAAATGGTGACGAAAACGGTGACGTGTCTTGAATGATGGGGAATTTTCCACTGTGCCAATGCTTACCAAAAGCCCTTAAAGGTCAATTATTATTATAAAAATTGTATATTTGAATTTTAAGATCATTTTAGATCTAAAAAATGTAGAGATAGGTATCGAAAAGATTGTTGATATAATTTTAATAAATGCATAACATAAAATTTGTTAACTTTTTTTAATGAATTTTAACGCAAAATTCGTTTGAGTCACAAGTTAATTTTGTAAGATAGATGATTTATGACTTAAATCATAAAAGTTATTGTTATTTTTTATGTCGAAAATATTATTTTTTATTTCAAAAGTATTATTTTTTGTTATCTATGTTATGAAAAAATATTGTGTAATTAATATATATTTATTGAGTAAAAATATTAATTTTATGTCAAAATTATAGTTTATAAATATACTGATTTGAGTGAAATCATTAATTTTATTTTTAATTCAGTGGAAATATGAATTGAATCCATCTCAGATCCATTCAATTGTCACAAGAGACCTATTCGAAATTTAAAATTTATATAATGATAATGGATGCAATTTTCTCATATTTGATTTGGATAAAATCAAAGTTTTTTTAAAAAATTATTAAGGTTTGGGATGGTGAAAACTTGGACTCGAAGTTACTTTTATTTCGTAGAGTATGATGTCACTTGTCTTTTTTTCATAAAATTTACTCTCTTTTTTTGAAAATATATATGAAATTTACTTTTAGATTATATTTTAGTTACGTCATTTCAAACGTCATAAATTTCATATGGTGGGCGGTGGGCCAGGCCTTACAAGCAAGAAAAATATGGTGGGACCCTATTCGGATCCTAAAATTATTTTTTTCTGATGTGTTTCTTTCGTGGCAACAAGTTATGCATATTTCTAGGTGGGCTTTTGGTCTTTAAGACTGGAAAATATAATTTCAAGCCCAAGCACTAGTTTTCATAGGCCCAACACAGTAAACATTTTAGCTTTTATCCCTCGTACATCCATAGTCCAACGGAATTTAATGTTGTGTGCACGAGTATCTTGTGAACTCAACGATTTCACTTTTCAGTGGTATTCGTTTGATTTTTTATGTCAAAATATTATTTATAGTCACAGATATAGATTAAGTCAAAATGTCTCAAAGATATATATATGTTTGAGACAATCTCACAAAAGGCTTCACGGTTTAATTTTATATCATAAGTATTACTTTTCACTCTATATAAGAATCGGTCAAACCAAATATCCGTAAAATTGTCTCACAAGACAAAAGACCTATCCTACCTCTTCAACGAGATAAAACATTTGTCCCATATTTATCAGTTAGTGATGATTAAGTGCTTAAACGTAATGACTTATATATTTATGAGTGTTTGCAACCTCTAAACATAGGTGATTTTGTAATTTTTTTCACAAATTTATTAAGAAAAAAACCATAATCACTCATTTTTATAGATTGCAAACACTACCATAATATGAGGCCTCATATTAAAAAACACTTAGGTGCAGGGCAGATCCATGATTCAAAATTAGGTGGGGCTGGATCGCCCTATGTTCGTAATAGTTAGAGTGAATATTACATTCAAATCGAATCAAACTTTTTAAAATTTAATTATCGACAAATTAAACATATCGACAAATTAAACCAAATACATGAAATTTTACTACTAAATGGAACAAACCAGACCGAAAAATTGTTATTTCGGTCGAAAACTGAATTAATTGAACTTATAGATTTTTTTAATAAAAAAATCTAGCTTTAACTAACAAAATTTAATATAAAACTGAAATAAATAAATTAAAATTTTATGTTAAAAATCGAAACGGAACTGAATTAATCGATATAATAGACGTATGCTATATTGGTTAAAATAACTTGATATTTTGTTATTTTCAATTAAAATTCACAAAAATAAATTTTTAGGGTAAAAAGCCAAACTCATATATATACATCATTAGTCAATATTATGATAATTGAAATAATTACAATTAAATATGCAACATAATTTTAGAGTTGTCAATTTTATCTTAAAATCGTATAATTTCGAAAGGTACGATAATAAACCAAACAATAAATTGGAATGAAGTGTGATATGTGAGAATTGTTTTATTTTTAATTTTTTAATAGCTGAATTTTTTTTTTAAAGCATGGGGCTGCAAATTTTATTTATTTTTTACTTACAACTACTATTTTTTTTTTAAAAAAAAGGTGGGGCAAGATCCCACCCTAGATTAAGGGTGGCTCCGTCCCAGCCTAGGTGTTTATTATTATTATTATTACGAATTTTGTGAAAAAAAGACCGAGACCTACCTAATAAAGAGAACTAAAATGACAATAAAGGCAATTTAAGGAACTGCCGAATTTATTAACTAATAACTACGCAACGATTTCAATTTCATCGTAGGTTCTCATTTTTATGTGTTTAGGTATTTTCTTGGGTATTCGAAAAATCCAATTGAATCAGTTAGGAAACTTAAAATAATTTTTTTTAACTATACATGTATAGTGATCTTGTTGTTTTTAATTTAAAGCAAATGCATGCACAAAGGTTCAAACCATCCACATATACATAATACATTCTTGAAAATTTCACGAGTGACAAACATATATTTCAAAACACTATATATTAGTTACCACTAGATATATATAACACATAATTAAATTTGGACTTTTCGTATATATATTCTATGATTGATTAAAATAAGAACAAATGCGTTGTTGAAGAAGTTCATGTGTCGAACATACCAAACTCACATATATATAGGTTAATAATGAAATCGATCGATCGAAATTATGAAGAGAAGAAATCTAGTTTAATCCGAACACCATATATATTTATGCCATGCAAATCAAAGGAAGTGACAAGAACTAAGCTATCAATAACCAATAATAAAACGCATCTTTTTCCATCGAATCCATCGTCAAATCCATTTGATTATATATAATCCCCTCCATGCACTTTTCAAGGTATTACAATTCCCATGCCAAACAATATTCTTTGCCAATGAAATCTTCTGCTCCATTTGATTATTTAGATCAAATCTCAAATGGGTCAAAACCTCTGCTGCTTACTCCCTCCAAAGGAACCCTCATCGGGAGCTAACGATAAAGAAGCAGCAGCAAACCCAACTCCACAACATCAACACAAGCCCGCTGCCATTGTTAATGTCGGGAAAATCACAACCTTACGAGAGATGATGTTAAATTCTCCGATATTGGATTGCAAGAACGTTAAGACAGCCGAAACGATGAAGAGGGTTTTGTACCAAACTTCTCCGGATTTCAACAATGTGTTTTACACGCCGAGAATCAGTTTTTCTTCGGGGAAGTTGGAGAAGATCGAGGAATTGTGCGGTGACGAAGAGGAAGCTTGTAGGATGTGCACGAGGAGCAAAGGCGGGGTGATCAAGAAAAAGGTGCAATTTATGCTGCCTCATGAAGCGCCGGCTGATCATGTTGTCCTAGTTTACTCTCCGGTTCGGGTAAATTAGATCATACCTCTATGAATAATATTACCCCAAGAAATATTTAAAGATGGATATTTATCAACTATACGAGGTTTATTATTTTGCATTGGACCTTACATATATTGATAAATTTTCATTTTTAGATGTACTATTAGAACAGTGACTGTACATGAAGGGTGACATTTTCCATCCCATTCGATCGGCTGTAATTTGTTAAAAATTTGTGCCCTCATCTTTTATAATTCCTCCGTCCCTCTCGTTTATTTGTTAAAAATTTGTGCCGTCATCTTTTATAATTCCTCTGTCCCTCTCGTTTATTCTTATGTTGGTGTTTGGAAAAATAAATTTTTAAAAATAATTTCTCATTTTGTCTTTAGTCAGTGAAGATTTTAATATTATATATATATATATATATATATATATATATTTATTGAGTTTTTTTCAAATGCTCACCTATCATGCTCACTACCGTGCCCACCAATGATGTGGCACTATTCTATTGGACCTACAATTTATCACATCCAATAGAATAGTGTCTCATCATTGGTGAGCACGGTAGTGGGCATGATAAATGGACACTTGAAAGAAACTCTATATATATATATATATATGATAATATAATTGTACATGTAATTAATGATATTAATATAATATCAGTAAATTAAACTGGTAAAAAAGTAGTGAAAATAACGTTAAATATGAAAAATATATATAATTGGGATATATGAAAAAAAATAACTTAAATGAGTGAGACGGATGAAGTAACATATAATATTGGGATTTCGAGGATTTGATTTGAGAGAATTTAAAGTTCTTCGGAAATTATGTAAAGATGAGAATCAAAATATTGGATGGAAAATTTGAAAGCGTGATACTGTTGGAATAATTATTGAATGAATTATAATTGAAATGGGCTTGAAAGGTTTATTTGAATTGTGTTGGAATAGTTTGAATTTGGTAAAATAAATTGGAGGGAAAACTTGTTTTGATTTGTCCCACACTGGAACATGTTCAATATTTTGTTCACCTTATATCATCCAACTTTGGTTTATGAGATTGGGCCCTTAGGGCATCAGATGTTTTGTAAAGGGGCAAGACGCTAATTGATGCAACGAACACACGCGCGACAGGGCGAGGCGAGGCGAGGTCTTATGAACAATTATTTTTTTTGGATAAAATTTGGTTCAAGAATAATATTTTATTATTTTTGTGAGTGCGATCGATCGGTTAAAAACAACCGATCGAGCGCAGCCCTCGTCTGCCGAGACAGTAAGTGAGCGCGCCTTCTACAGTCCGAAAAGCTGCGTCTTTTTCTGGCATTGGTTGCATCTTTACGCCATAAATCGTGTATTTTTGAGTCATAGTTTATATATATGACTGTTATAACGCAGAGACATGATAAAAAAAAAAACATCTGAGAACATCAAACGATTGAATATCAGATTTCTCTGCAAATTCTTCCCTCTCTCTCTCACAAAAGAAAAAGTTCATACATATTTTAGTTCGACGAAGATCGAGATATTTGTTGTGCTGCTATATCTCGATTGTATAGTCGTTGTATCGTAGAGACGATTGCCGCCAACGTTGAACATTGTTAACGGACAATTTCGTCTTGCGGATAAAGAGATTCTCTCGGCTCGACTAGTTGCTATTTTTTGTTGCCGTTGCTGCTGTTGTTGTACATGTTTTCAGAATTCGAAGTACACCCTAATAACAGATACATCAACGACGCAAAAGTTAGCAAGGATGCCAACAGAAAAGGTTTGAACGAGTTCATGAGGCCTTCATCGGACCTTCTAAAAATCTGAATTAGACCCGCAAATCCGCTATCTGTATTAGATCATGTTTTAAAATTTTAATAACTACATAATAAAAAGTACAAAAATTAATATATTTATCAAAGTTATATGATCATAACCGTAAAATTAATAATAAGTAACTAAAAAGAAACAATAGATATTCATCAATCATGATCACAAGTCACAACCTCATAATTTATACCATTTTAAAGAAACATATATAATTCAAGTCTCTATGGAAGGATTGCAATATTATGAATTAGTGCTAGAGATTAAAAACATTCCCTATTAATTCAACATAATAAATTTATAAATAAAGCATTATTAACATATAAGGACGACGGATTTATTAAACCTATCACTCGCCTTTGATCCACTTCTCGGATCCATTTTTATAAATAAATAAAAAATGTGGTGCATGGTGGAAATTCTTGCATGCGTGTACATGGAATATTAATCTAATTGGATATATCTTTACTATTTAATAATATGTGAACCTTTATAAAAAAAATTTGGTTTTAAATGTGGAAATCCTAAATTAGCCCTCGAATTTATTCATTATTAATACAACGACAATGATAATAATGTAAAACTGATTACCCCAATTATAACCTCATATACCAACTTTTTCAAACTTGTGAAGTTCACTGATCTCCCTCACTTTTGTTTTGACTTTTTTCTCTCTACAACTTTCACATGCTTTTTTTTATTTCTTCAATTAAGGAGTAATTTGTATTATTTTTAACGGTCATCATTTCTACAAATTTATATTTAGTGTATATTACAAACACCGTGTTGATTATTTAAATTATTTATTTTAGTATTTATGATTTTAAAAATCATGCTAATAAGTCTTATATTTTATTAAAATGTTACAAAATCATATTCAAATATTACAATATATATACAATGTGCGTGCATCGTGGCTAATGTAAAAATATGCAAAAGACATATATCATTAAAGAAACGAGGGGTTTTCTTGGTTATTGTATCATCGTATGGATACGATTCCAAGAGCCTAGATATTGAACGAGTACCTACGTGTGTGACATTTGAAATTAATGCATACGACATTGTTGGTAGATCATGTGAATCTCATGCGAAATCTACATGATCCAACGATCGATTTGCCTGTAAACGATCCAAATTTGAAAATAAGTTATTGCTACGAAATGGACGGAGCTTTCTTTAATTCATGGGAGTTTAGGTCAATTATCTAATAAATGTGTTCTTCTATACTATACCTTATGATGTTTTTTTTTTCGAAAAAAACCTTACTGTTTTTTTTTTGAATTTTTTTTTTCATTAAATGTAACATACATCAAAATTTACAGCATCTTGCAAAAAAATGATATCATGTTAACGTATTTCAAATCTTAACATTCTAAAAACCTCTTGTGAACTAAGCAAATGTGTAACACGATTAGCACTTCTTAGAGAATAGACATCAATAGAAATTGTTGGATCGTTTTGTCGAATGATGTGCAAATATTATTCAACAACTTGGAGTATTAAATTATAAAATTGTCGAAGACGTTTGGCAATCAATGTAATTGAGATCGAGCGATAATGATATATTTGATGAATCACCGCACACGTACTCCTTAACGTGTAAGTGCTAAAATTTGCCACCAAACTGGTACGTACGTGTCAATAAAGTAATTAATTGTTATAAAAAAAATGAAAAATTGTACTCCAATAGCACGTGTTATTTTATTTTTTTTAATAATTTCATTACTTGGGAACTGTTTTCTATACAATTTTTTTAAAATAAATATTTTAAAATTTGTTTTAGAAATAAACGTGCATTTAGTAACTACTCAATACTCAATAAAAATATTTTTCCGTTATAAAGGTGTTTGATTTTCTTAAAAACATAAAAAAAATCTCTTAATTAATTTTTAAAAATTATATTTAGAGAAACTTTTTATTTTTATTTTTATCTAAACATAAACTTTAAAACTTTTCCACCACTCAATATTCTTGAATCATGCAGTCTTGTTCTCATGTCACAATAAATAGAAAATATATAATTATATAGAGATATTTATTTATACTACTATATTATGACAAATTACTTAGGAAAGGGTACACAAATTTAAATTATTCACGAGTTTATAATTTCTGAATTATGGGCAACTGTATGTATCCACACACCTACCCACTTTATTTAAGTAAACATAGTAAACTCCACCGCTAGTGAAACCAAAAGGAAACCATTTCTCCAGAAAGAAAAAGGAAGAAAGGTGAAAATGGCACCATTGCTCAAGGTTTTTGCTACGCTGCTGTTTCTTGCAGTTTTCGGGCCGGGACAGCTGGTTTCGGGCCAGACCCACCATGTTGTTGGTGGAGAAGAAGGCTGGAGCTCCGCCTCCAACATCTCCTCCTGGTTGTCGGGCCGGGTTTTTAGGGTTGGAGACAAGTTGTGTAAGAACCTTACTTATCTGTCGTGAATTAACTCTTTTTCAGAACTTGGGCTCCGGTGTAAAATAATTTTCATGCATGTATTATATGTTTTTTTTAAAATAATAATGGGCAGAGCTGGATAATTTAATAAATGTTTTTTTAGATCCTTGACAAAACGTATTTTTGATTAAATATGCGTTTTCTGTGTAGATGATACTCGTGGTGTACTTTATTTATTTATAATTTTTTTCAGAATTTTAAATTTTTGTAAATCGTGATTTTTGTCGTTCTCCCATAATATTTAATTATTTATATATTTCTTGGTTTGAATTGGAAAAGATGATTTCGTGCTTTGGCATCTTCGAACAGATTTGTACTCAATACATGACTTTTGTTTTTTTTTTTTTATATAGAAAAATTAGTTGCCTTTTTCTAGCATATATGAGTAAAATAAAAATAAAAAAAAAAGATCTAGAAACTGAAATAAAAAACTGAACTATATTGGGATGGGGATGGAGGTATTACTTGCTATATTTTTTTTAAATCAAGTATTACTTGCTATATTCATATGCTATATTGGTAGAAAAAAAGAGTTGGTTCGTAATGTTGAAAAGATAATGGTACTGTTATATTTATTTGTTTTTAGTTTGATTTTTTCCCCCCCCAAATGAGCTATAATTGTATATATTTGGCCAAACTTTGGACTCAGGTAGTGTTTTGGAAAGTTTTGTAGCCATGGAGGAGGGAGTCTCAATCGGTCTTTTCTAGGATTACTTATCGCGTTAAAATAGTGAAATGAATTGTGTACTGGAGGAATTAACATATTTTACATGATAGTCGAATTTGTCCACAGAAACTCTTCGACACTTTAGAAGGGTGTCATGATTTACATAAATCCTTTTGCATTCAGGGTTTAGCCTCCCGGCGACCGAGGGTACAATTGTGGAGCTTCAAAGCCTGGAGGAGCTCTCAACATGTGATCTGCGAAACCCCATCAAAATGTATGCCGATGGATCGAATCACGTTACACTAGATAAAGAAGGGACAAGGTATTTCAGCAGTGGGAACCTCGAAAACTGCAAGAACGGGATGAAACTGCCTGTGTCCGTGCAGAATCATGGCCACGACGATCGTGGTCACGACGAGCCTTACGAGCCATACTCACCGGAGGAGCCTTACCCTCTTCATCCCCCACCTACAATTCCATATCCCTCCGCAGCCACAGCCTTGAATGTGTTTTTGTTCGCGGTGTTTGCAGCGTTGTTCCTTTCCTGTATTGGCATGTAGATTTCTATTTTACTAGCATGTATGTTGTTTTTTATTCAAGTGTTCTAAGTACTATTATTATCAATCACCTCTGTGTGATGAAATACACTCGTCTTGTTCTTCTGTTTCTATTGTCAAGTTTGGATGTTGTAAGCTATTCAGATGCACTAAATAAACTGCTACTCGTCTATTCACTTTGTTACCTTCTCGATATTTTCCTACATGTAAAGTTTTATACATTATATGTAGGTTTATTTAGTCTATTTTACTCGATCTAGGGAGAATACGAGTACAAATCAAGATCTTGCTCTATTACCGGTTTCTCTGAATCAAGAAATGAAAGTTTTAGTCATTACACAAGTTTCCACTTAAAACAACAATAATCTGAGCAAAACAAAATTTTCAAATTATTCTCTAAGAACTACATAGTTGGCACCATTGGTCTTTTGTATCTTTGATATTCTCCTTAATATAGCAGCAAAAGCATCCTTGTCCTGCATTACGACAGTTCATTTCAACCACATGCTACATGTAAATGTAGTTAAATCTACAGCCTTTTAAATGATAGAAAATAAATAAAGATTTTTGTACCTCTTTGAGCTTCAACCTAGATTTAAACTTGGCTACGAGATCCTGCGTGGTCACTGGTGTCTTCTGCGCTAGAACACGCCTTATTTCTCCCTCGGTCACGGGTCCGGAAGGTGTTGCTGGCGCAGTTTTTATCGATACTGGCGGTGATGCGCCTTTCAGCAGTGCACTGCTCTTTGTAGACGGAGAAATCTCATCTTTCACGGATTTTACTTCCTGAATTACAGAAAACATTTATCATATGTAAAACAGCGTAAACTACTTGTCAGCTATCGAAAAAGGACAAAAAAAAAAGAAAAAAAGAAAAAAAAAGAGCCATTGGAGATGTCTCTCTTACAATTTTCTTACATTTTCTGTTTTTACCTTCTTTAAAGGTGCTCCATTAGTTGCTCTTGATTCCTCCACACCAAATTTTCTTTTTCCCTTTGAAGACTTTGACGTAGATGGTGTCCCACGACTAGATCCTGAAGTCGTGGCCTTCGGTGGCGCACTGTGCTCGGCTGGCTTTTCATTTGGAGGTTCCGTCTTCGGTGCAAGTACTGGAGAAACATCATCTTCCATCTAACAAACACAAAATTATACTCTCGCTCACAACCCTGTGGGGTAAGCTAGATACACGGAAAAATAGAACATTAAAGTGCTGGATATCAACAATAAAATCCCATATATGGTCCTTAGTCCACATGAGAAATGAAGAGAGGATAGACTTGGTATGATTATCTAAACATAAGGCATATAAACCTCTTTCGACTAAGGAATCAATACACCTTTCTGCTAACCATGATATTGTAACTATGATGGTTACACGAGGTCAGAATATTCACAGCAATAAATATGAGAAAGATTGTCAATTCCCAAGGATCGGGATAGACTAACTGATAAACTTACATCATCCTCATCGTCATCATCATCCTCTGCATCTGAATCATCCAGCCCATTAGCTCGCCCCAGAAGTTTCTTCAGCTCTTTTCCAGATTTGCTCAGCTTCCCCTCCTCTTCATCAGCTTCATCCTCGTCCTCATCATCCTAGGTAAACATATTAATGTCAAACTGTACTGAAATAACCAGCAAATAAGTACATATTCAACATGGCATGAAAAAATGCAAAGAACACCTGCTTAATTTCTGGAGGAGCAGGTATTTCAGGAGCCAGATCTTCCCGTTCCTCTGGATCATTGCCAACTGCTTCATCATCATCTGTAAAAATTTCGTCATGCTCCCAATCATCGCCTGGAGAAGATGGAAAAACCCTTAAAAAAAGATAGATCGAATTTTCCGTATAAAATACATATGATATAGTCATATAAAAAATTCAGGGTGCGGTAGAGATGTAGATGATATAAAATCGAAGCTGGTGCTAACTGCTAACACTGATAATTAGGAAAACAAACGCATCAAATAAGTAAATAAGAAAGGTCGACATTAATCCTTCTCTGAAAAGGAAATATACCATAAAATACCAGTGCAATGAAACATGTAGTGGACATTGAAAACAAAGAGAGGAAAACGTCAGGTGACAGTTAAATGACTTTAAATACTATTAAGCCAAACCAGAAACTATTGCGAACAAAATGAGTTTCTTACACATATTTACAAAACATTTGCTAATACATAAAATCCACACAGAAGGCTGACACACATGAACTTTTTAGCAGTTGCAAGAAATAGTTAAACATTTAGTTCTCACCCTTTTCAATATCGTCATCGTCAAAGTCCAGGTCACCTCCTCTAGGGCCTTCATCATCATCATCCCCATTTTTCTTGTTAAGTCCTAGACTACTTTTTCTTGCTGCCTCATCTTCCTCGTCCTCCTCTCCCTTATCTGAGGCATTGCCCTCATGATCATCACCTGGGGTTCTTTTACGCCCTCTCACACCACCAGATCCACTTTCACGTTCATCAAACTTTTCAACTTCACCAAATGCAGCAGGTCCATTGTTTGCTGCTTTCATCATCCATCTTTCGTAACCATCAGCAGTTTTCCTTCTATTTTTCATCTTTTCTTCGGCTTCCTCCAAAGTGAGTTGCTTATATTGTGCCACTTTGTTAAAATTGTACCTAGAAAGAGAGAAAGCGTATATGGTAAAATATGAAGCAACGCAGAACAAATGCTGAATTATTACTGCATAGTACCATGAACCAGCAGGAATGGCAACAAATTCCTTCCCCTGAAGCATCAGAAGGTAATATGTTGCTGACTGTGAACCCTCAAGGTGACCATGGTATTGAAACTGGCCTGTCTCATCTTCCAGCAGCCAAGGTTTATTCTTGTACTTCTCCTACGCAATGCAATCATACAATGATAGCAAACAGCTAGCAGATAAAACAAATAAGAGTTTTACTGGCAAGCAACATATAGCCAACCACCCTGAGACAAAGGACATGGACTACTCAAACTTCTATGCTTACGTTATATATTACAAAAATAAGGGGGGGGGGGGGGAAACGACTTCAGCACAGCACATCACTTCACAAAGTATAGACACATGTAAGTAAATTTATCTTATCCAATGACACTTCCATGAAATCGGCGAAAGATGGTAAGGCTTTCTCCTAGTGCTTTCATTATTTTCCCAGCTTATCTTAATTAAAAGAGGCAGCTGCAGGCAATTATTTGACAAACAACAAAATCAAAAAATTCAGTTACATACTAAGAACACCAGCAATTGCAACTAATGAGACAAAAAATACAAACCAAAAGTTATCTTGTAAGATAAAATCAGTACGCGTAAGGCATCAGTAACTTGGCGACCCTGCAGACCTTCTTTCTGTAATGACCATTTATTATCATGCTTCTTCTTAAAATTCGGTACTCCTGTTGCAAATCTTCCAATGAAGTAACTTTTGTAGCTACTGGAACTTGCCCGGACATTGTATTCCTAATATGAGACAACAAGAGCCAAAAAATGAATTTATCAGAACTAATAGCTATTCCATGACATGACACACAGAGACATGAACAGAAAGTAACTCATTGGCAGAATCCATCCCTGTAATCTTGCTTTTAAGAGTTAATCCCCCAAAATGGAAAAAGGTTTAGTCTTGGTTGATTAGGGAGCAAAGATTGGGAATTGATCTCGCATACATGTTTGTTTTTCAAATAATAGCATGTTTCGCAATTGTTGCCAACTGGAAGCGCATAGAAGACAAGCATGTCATGAGATAAATAGAACGGAATTATAGATCCTTTAAACTTTTTATTCATAACTATTAGTGGCAAGCCTTCACCAAAACCATTATTGAGAGAATAAGTAAAACTCCTCCATGTTCTGAATTTGGAGCATACATTGCACAGATACATAGATTGCCTTAGTAAAGAACCAAACCCTGATCAAACGAGTGATGGTTGTTCCGCACTCATAGCATTTGGCTCGATTCTCCGCCATGGTTTTGCCGCACGTCACGCAAAGCGTCAGGTGCTTGCACGTGCTTCCATAAAGCTCGACCGAGGAACCACAACTGCCGCATGATGGCTTCAGTATCAAATCTATTGGCATTTTCTATCTCTAATCGTCCTGCATCAAAAGAACGCATTCTGGATATAAATATACACTTTCTCTTGAAACAACGAATGCAGAGTGGGATCACAAACTGTTGATGAGACTTTCATTGATCAGTAATCAACAAATTGGGAAATCTGAAGTTCGATATGCACCTTCTTGGTTAATCCAAAGTATAATTTGAATTTGGATTTAATCGGCGAAAATAGTCAATTCTACAAGTAAATCAAAGATCCCCGACGCCAATAACTCTTCGATCTGATATGGAATCGAAGCTGAAATTTGAGGCGGCGCGGGATCCTCTCCATCTGCATTCCTCCGATCTGCGGCAATTCCAAGTGATTTTCAAAACCGTGATTTTAAACTTGTAATGACAGAACGCGTTGGACTTAAAAATAATTTCATTAAAAAAAATAAAATTGATTTTTTTATGTGGATAGTGTATCAATTAACTATTTATAATAGTTATATATTAATTCTAAATTTCAACCGACTGTAGTTGATATTTACATTTTATTTTTTTTTATTTATATTTTATTTATGAATAAATTTGATAAATATTTTATATATCAAGTGAATTGTAAATAACGCAAAATAAAATATAAATATTAATTCTCATTTCAATAATAATTCGTGTAAAACACAAGTCGTTGCGTGCTAAACTTCTACTCCCGATGCGTTTTGGTACAAGATGTTAATAGATCTCGCATGATTTATTTTTAAATCACATCTTGTACCAAAAAGCATTTACACATGGTATTTTTTTAATTTTGGAAAGTGACTATTGGTCTTTTTTACGAGATTGTTACATTGGAGTCTCGAGATTGTACCAAGGTTTGCTTAGTGTGATTTAACAATTTAACTAACTAATGTAGTTTGTAAGTTATTGCTTTAGTTCAAGAATTTATTCAATACACACTAAAAATAACGATCGTGAATTGACACGATATTAACAAAAAAAATGTAGTCGTGTGTGTCATTTTCCAGTTGATATCATTCTATGTTTAGCCCCGAATCCCAAAATCAACGGCATCAATTGTGACACTGTCCACGTCACCCTCTCGTCTTCACTTTGACTCCAATTGTAATCAGCTTTCCCTTTATTGTGTCGGTAAAATGAAATCCTCCTGGCGGCCATGGTTCTTCTCTTACAGCTCCGCCACAACCACCGTCTGCTCTCTCAATGACCATTCAACCTCCGACTCCGATCCGATCATCAAGCAAATCCCAGTCCAAACACAGCCCGCACCAGAACCCATTCCTGTGACTCTTCATCTTCCCCTGCAATCCCCTTTACCAGAATCCTCCGCTGCGGTTAGGATACAGTCCGCCTACCGATCTCACAGTGTCCGCACCCTTGTCAGGAAGATCGCCGCCGTCAATTCTGAAGCTCAGTACTGGCAGAGAATCATCCAACGCCAGGCATTGATTCTGATTTCTCGCTCCTACACGCATTACCTTTTTTTTTTTATTGTGTTTTACTTGAGCTTTGTGCGTCTGATTATGCTTCGTTTTTCTTTCTATTCGTATTAGTTATTGGATTATGTAGCATATTACTGATGTTAATGATGACCGAAACTTAAAGTTACGATTGTGGAATTTATTAAATTTGGTGGATTTTCTGGCGTTTTCGCTACTATTTTAACTAATGCTACATTCAAAGTTAAATTCTTGTGAGGTTAATCTGAATTTAAATGGCAAGCAACAATTTCTTTTTCTAGTTTGATTGTCTCTGTATAATGTGAACTCTAGATTTGTATAGGGAAGACACAGTACTGCTAACTGATTAGTCAGCTCCCGAAATTGGAACTAGAAAAAACACAAATTCAATTAGTAATTTTTCAATTTAAATTAAAGACGTCCTGGTCGTGTTTTTTCATTTTCTGCTTGGTCTTGTGCTTATCCCTGTTGGATTACTCGTTCGCAAGGAGAATTACTTCAGGAAAAGTAGTTCTATGCCCTTCAACATAGCTCTTTTATCAGCAGCCTATAAAGTTATTGTTTATGTAGTGGCATTTTGAGCTAATTTTCGTGCTATTGCTTCTTCTGATATCCGTTGCCATGTGATTAATCAACGTCTTTCAGCATTCATGCAAGTGATTGACTGTGTTTTGCTGTTTCCTGCTGTATTTTTAATGAGGGTGCTTATTGGGTGCCATATCGCTAACTTTTGCAATGGATTATTGGAACACTAGAATTATAAGTTGCAAATTTTACATCAGCATTATTCATAATGTTATACAGATTTCAGTTCCTTCTAAATGTTTCTTAGCTATTTATGGCAGGACACAGTTGATTCTGTGCGCACCAGTGATAGGGAGAGGATCAAGATTAACGAAGCCTTGATGGGCTTGTTACTCAGGCTTGACTCGGTGCCTGGGATTGATCCCAACGTACGGGAGCTGAGGAGACACGTGAACCGAAGGATTGTGGGGTTGCAAGAGATACTAGATGCTGTGACAGACTCTAGAGTTGAGAATTGGGATGGATATTTGATGGATTGGGACGACATCTTAGTGGGGATAGAGAAAGAGGTCTGCAAAGAAAAAGGCGGTGGGAATGAAATGGAGAGATTTTGCGCCGAGCATTTGGGGTTGCGTTGTCTTGAGAGGTTTCTTAGCGACCAATGATCTTACACATACAAGTATACTTGAGTTTTATATCTCTCTTCATTTGTCTGTAAATTTATATGCTGAAAGCTATCACGTGTGTACTTGTTATCTCTTAAGAATCACGTCTTGTTCTTCTTGTCCATACTTAAATGATATAGAATGTAATAGAAACAGAAGACGTGCAAGATCATCTTGAAGTTCTGTTTGAGATATAAGAGGGTGATTCTGGCCAAAGATGTTGCCTTTTCTGTCATTTCTTCTCCACTCGGAACCTCGTATGCATTTCGTTTGTTTTGTTGCTCCTATATGAAACATGTTAACAAATTATGTAGGTGAAAAAGATTCACCATGTTAGAGTAACTTTAGATTTCTGCTCTCGACAGCGTGACGATTATCCTGTTTGAACCTTTGGGATTTCGAATTTGAAATAAATAATGCTATTGTTGAAAACAATTCGTTGGTGCCAATCCATCGACTAAAGACGAAATTTGTACAAAGGAAGGTCAAAATAAGGAGAATTAGCTGTGACAACTGAATATTTTAGCATTTGACTTCCAGCGAACAAACGACACCCAACGGTCCAAACCTAAATTCCAGGCCAATGAATGAAGAAGGTCTCCAATCGCCAAACAAGGGGATTCCTACCGAGCTTGAAAGCTCAATCTTTCTACCACCTTCCATGGAATCTCAATGGAGAGAAAAAAGATTATACCCAGCCCTTGGCATCTTCACCATTCTGGGCTTTTTGTATATCAACTTCAGTGATCACCTCAATTTTACGCTACCAGTTATAGTATGGAACCTGCCCGAAATGGGTTTTGTGGGAGTCAACCATACCAGATTTGTGCTCCTCGAGAAGGAGATTCCAGGATCGCCACCTGCAGAAAAAGATTTGTATGTGAATGGGTGGAATTCCTATTGGTTTCTGGAGGAAAGCGCATTGGGACAATCGCGATACAGGGTAACTGAGATGCTCAAAAGAGGGGCTGAAATGGGGTTGAGTGTTTGCAGGACTTGGGCTTTCAGTGACGGTTCTGGCCCCAATGCTCTTCAGATTAAACCAGGTGTTTTCAATGAAAGGGTTTTCAAGGTTCTTGCTACTTGATTTGGGATTTTAATTTTTCAAGCTCTAAGTTTGTGGATTTTGTCCAATTGCTTTGATTTCTTGATTGTATTTCAGGCATTGGACTTTGTATTGGTTGAAGCGAGGAGACATCGTGTAAGATTAATCCTCAGTCTTGTAAATAATTTGAATGCTTTTGGTGGAAAAGCACAGTACGTAAAATGGGCGGAAGAAGCTGGAGCCAACGTTACTTCTTCAAGAGATCCATTTTTCTCCGACATAACCATCAAAGGATATTACAAGGCTTATGTTAAGGTACACGAACCTTGATTTGGACGACATTGTTTCGATTTTCGATACTTGAACCCTTTCGCCGTGTAACTGTTTGGTAATTCTTGCAGGCTATTTTAACCAGAAAGAATTCCTACACGGGGGTAAAATATTCCGAGGAACCTTCCATATTTGCCTGGGAACTCATGAATGAGCCTCGGTGTGAATCCGTTTCGTGTTCTCCTGCTCTTCAGGTAAATGTGATTGCGGAGTTTCTGTTCTGTGAACGTTGTACACAAATAACATTTAACCCAATTATATGATCGGCTTCAATGTTTAATGGGATTAACAGGATTGGATTACAGAGATGGCTGCTTTTGTGAAAAGTATGGACCAAAAACATCTGGTGACTGTTGGACTTGAAGGGTTTTATGGTCCAAAATCAAGTCAGAATCATGGAGTGAATCCAGGGGATTGGGCAGCTTCCCTTGGTTCTGATTTTATACAAAATTCAGCTATCAAAGATATAGACTTTGCTTCAGTTCATGCTTACCCTCACAGCTGGTTAGTAATGCCCTCTACTTCGCAAAAAAATGGTTTCTGCAAAATTCTTCTGTTTTTCTCTCAATTTTCAGCCGTAATCTTTGAACTCAGTGTAACATAACATCTTTCTTGTCAAATAATGGTAAAAAAAGATTCGAACTTTCCGCGTTGAAGGGTTGGACCTTTCGAGATACGCTGTTGGGTAGCTGCAATTCCCTCTGCTACTATCATGTTTGGTTTATGCGTATTTAGGCTAATTTTACTATATAATGGCAAAAGAAGTCGACTTTTGCACAAGTTTGGCAGAATTAGTTGCAATGTCTCCTCCTTTGGGAATTGGCTACGTTGCTAATCCTTGCCCGTGTATGTTGGTATGTTCCAGGATCCCAGAGGCAAGCTTAGAAGCAAAAGCAAAATACCTTTCAAAGTGGGCTGACGCGCATATAATTGATAGCCAGAACGTGCTGAAGAAGCCTGTTCTTTTCACAGAAGTGGGATCTCCGTTCACCCTCAAGGCAGAGACAGAAGGATTACATGACAGAGATGTTATTCTGAAGACGGTTTACGACAAAATCTACGAGTCTGCAATGAGAAGTGAAGCTGGCTCAGGAGTTCTAATATGGCAGTTGTTGACTGAAGGGGTTGACGAATACAGCGACGAATTCTCCTTCGTGGCCTGGGAATATCCATCTACGTATAAGTTAATCTTGGAGCAATCTTGCAGGCTGAAAAATATTCCTGGGAGACTAACAAACGGGACGATTCATCGTAAAGATCCTTGTTTTAGCTAGGCTCGCGTTTTTGGATTCCTTGAACCTTCCGTTCGTCGCGAATTAAGTGTCAATCTACAGAAAGGGCCATTCAATCATCTTATTTCAGTTCAAGAAATACCAGTTGGAAGCACTAAGCAGGCCAAACCCCTCCAGAAACTTTGCTCATTTCCAAACAAGTGAGTTTTCTTGTTTCATTCTTTAGTCAGATTGGTCCTGCTGCATTCTGTATCCTTTAAAACCGATTGTATCAATTAAATTTAATCATTTTGCTTCAAAATGTTCTAGTTTTTATGTAAAAGATCTCTTCAAGAATGATTAAGAGTGATTTTTCTGAAATACAATTCTTTGAAAAAAGTATATTCATAACTATTTCATGCATTTTATTGTTTCATCGCTATAAAACATTGAAAATATGATAATAATATATTTGAATATCAACTCTTTTAGATATGATATTAATATACGATTTTTGAATACCCAAATATGTATTGCAAGTGTCGGTATCAACGACACATTTGTTTTTCTCACGGATGAAAATTGACACAAAACATTGAATATTTCGCGAAATTCTTCAACACACAGAAATTTACAAGAAAGACTACATTTTTAAGCAGAAACAGAGCAGCTACATTTACACTGTAACAAACACTTCTTGCAGTCAGCCAGCCGTGGATACCCACTGCCGCAATCACATTTCTTGATGCACCGGGAACGGGACGTGCCGCACCACAGGCACCGGGCCATGCACTGCATCATAGGAACGCAGCGGGGGCAGCCGTATTTCATCTGATTTACGATGCACTTCTTGCAGTCGCCGCCGCCATTAGAGTAACATGAGCCGAGACAAGGAGAAGCCATTTCCCACAGTACCAGCATTGTAGCAAGCAAAATCGTCGATTTGGACACCTTAATTTTCTTCCCCATTTTCGCAAATTGGAGGTGTCTCACTGTATGTCGTTTGCTCCTGGAAAGCTATTATATTATTGCATATGAAACTAGGTGTCATGTTTTCACATTATGCGGCAGGCTTTGGAGCCCGTGTGTTTACCGTCTTTTTGTGGACATTTATTGACTTCTTCAGGTTTGAAATTTGAGCTGTGTCTTGGATTGCTCAACATTTATGTTTCCTGGCATTTTTTTTGTGTTGTTGCGGTGTCTCTATGAACATAAGTAACCAGTACAAAACAAAAGCTACGAAGTTATACAACTAGTATCGTTTGGAAGAGTTTGTAGGAAGCATTTTTTATTTTTTTTCTTAACAAAATTTTGAATTTTTGTTAAGAAAAAACTGAGAAATACTTCTTAGAAACTCTTTCAAATACTACCTAAAATCTCGTCTAAAGGCTATACAACTGAAAACATGTATCGCGTTCGCATATACACTAAAGAAAAATAATAAGATAGCATCACTAAAAAGCTTTAGACTAACAATGAACCTAACAAAAGTTTGCGACAATACGGAGATAGCATATGCATCCTCCATCTAGGTCAAGTAGCAGTAAAATTATTGTATCACATGAGTTCTACGTATTTTCTTGAGAGCTCGCTCTTGATCTTGAAATCGGATGATTGAAATTTTGCCACCAAGATTTGTACGGAACACTGATGTAAAACATTTTTATTGAATCCATACAAAAATCAATCACATAAGTAAGAACATTCATAGTACAAACCAGTTTTGACAACTACATAGAAACTCTAAGTTGGATATTCGAGGCACATATTTCATTTCGAAAATAAATCGAAAATTCAAACATGGATGCTTCGACGACCGCCGACCCGCCGGGTTCGCCGGGTTGACCTAGCGGGTTTATCTTTTTAAAATAATATTTTAATTTTATTTTAAATAATATATATTTGATATTCATACATAGGTGAGATTTGAACCCAAAACCAAATGATTTTGAGTCTTCATTTTTGCCACTAGGCAAAGTGTTAATTTGTTAATATTTTGTGATTGAATATAATTAAATATAATAATATTTTTTATACAAGATGTTTAAAGTTTAAATGTAATATATTTTTTATTGAAATAAATAGAGTTTTTAATTGAGATAAATAGAGTTTTTAATATAAGATGTTGAAATATAATATATATTTTTATTGAATAAATATAATAAATTTTTATTAATATATATATTTTTTAATATAAGTTGTGAAAAGTTGAAATGTAATATATTTTTTATTTAATAAATATATATATTTTTTTATTGAACTAGATAGAGTTTTTAATATATAATGTTGAAAGTTGAAATGCTATATATTTTTTATTGAATAAATGTAATATTATAAGATGTTAAAAATTGAAATATAATATATTTTTTATTTAATATATGTATTAGTTTTTTATTGAGATAATGAAATATTTGATAGAGTTTTTAAAGTTCAATTTTACAAGTTTTTTTTTTAAAAAATAAGGGTCAAACCGGATCCGGAACCGTCGGTCAACCGGACCCAGACCGACAGTTTCGGGACCCGGACCTAGGGGTGTAAACGAGCCGAGCTACTCGCGAGTAGCTCGGTCAAAGCTCGACTTGAGCTCGAGCTCGAGTAGCTCGAGCATACAATCGAGCTCGAGTCGAGCTTTGAAACTATGTGATCGAGTAGCTCGCGAGCTACTCGATAAGCCACACATATATATATATATATTAAAAAAATAATATAAATATATATAAATATAATATATATAATATAATATTATATTTATATATTAATTTATTTATAATATTTATATATTTATTTATAATTTATAATTAATATTATGTTATTTATTATATTTATATATAAATTTATTTTATAATATTTTATTTATTTATTTATTTATATATTTTTAATTTATATATATATATATATATATAATATAAAAGCTCGAGTTCGAGCTCGAGCTCGAGTACTCGAACTACAACCGAGCTCGAGCTCATATTTTACTATTCGATCGAGCTCGAGCTCGAGCTCGAGTAGTAAAAAATGAGCTCGAGCTCGAGCTCGAGTAGTAATATATGAGCTCGAGCTCGAGTAGTAAAATATGAGCTCGAGCTCGAGCTCGGCTCGGCTCGGTTCGATAACACCCTTACCCGGATCGGAACCGGCCACGGGCGGGCCGGTTAAGGGTCGGCCTATTGCCGACCCGGACCCTGCGGCCCGACCCGGACCCGGCCCGTGGCCAGGTCTAGGTGCTGATAAAGGTTCAACTACGAATTGGTTCCAGTTTAAATGAAAATTCAAACCAAAACATATTTAATCGGTTTTACAAAATTTCAAATCAAACCATTAATTATTTTAATTCATAATTAAGGTGATCAGAATACCCTTTAACACTCGTTTTATAGCATGCTACTTTTTATATTAATATAAAGTGTAATTATTTTTTTAAGCATAAAGTGTAATCATTATAACACATAATAATATATTCCTTATTTATTTTATTTTTAAAAAATCTCCAACATAAAAGAATGTTATTTATATCCAAAATTTCTTTTAAAACTTTTGGGTTTTCCATAGCTCTTTTGCCATAATTTCTGTTCTTTTAGTAATTCTAAAATTATTTTGATGAATTGAATAAAAAAATTGATGAATAATAAAAATATTAATAAATCCCAAAATTTGTCGGCAATTTTTTCAATATAATTATGAATGTGGAGTTTAAATTTAATATATATATATTTTTTTTAGACGATACATGTTTGGATGCACAAGCATTTATTTTTAAATTCGAATGAATCGTAGTAATTCAAAAGGAGGAAAAAAAATTAAAGGAAAAAAAAATTAATTCATTTTTTTAAATTTTAAACAACAATATACCTTTTATATATTATACGGCACTCAATAAATGAATATTAAATTATTATAGGTAAAAATTCATGATGTATAATTTATTTAATAATCATTATTGTTCTAAAAATTTATCAAGTAGTCAAAATATCATTGATAATCTTGAAAAACATGTTATCTATGGATTTATTTTATTCATTACATATATGTTAGGATCGAAAATGTGGTGAGTTCTATGCTACCCCGAGGGCACTGTCTTTGGGGTGGCGTGACAGAGTATGATTGGTTAAAATCAGTAGGCCCCACGTGGGGCCCACTGATTTTAACCAATCACGGGTTGCCAGTGCCCTTGGGATAGCATAGAACTTCCTCGAAAATGTATTTAGATTATGTTGAATAAACACTTTTAAAATTTTTTTGAACTTGCGAAAATTAAGCTGAGTTACTAGCTTGATTATCAAATTATTTTTGCTTAACATTCAAATTGGTGCAATAACTGAACTGGTCAATGCAAAAATATCTTGCAACACAAAATTGAGTTGATTGTTATGACCAGGTTAAAAGTATAATAAAGTAACAAACACAATTATTTTTTATGAAGTTCGAAGGTTAAACTTCTATTTGTTTTTTTTTTTTATGTTTTCATAAGGATTTTCACTAAAAACTTTGTTTTATACAACAGCTTGCACAAACTCAATTCAACTCTTGATTAGAACTCCTAGCAATTTATTCTAAAAAGACTATTTAATTCCTAATCAAAACACTTTCTGATAGAATTACAATAATGCCCAAAATTTTAGAGCTTTGCAAGCTTGAAGCGTAGCACAGTTTCATCACAAAGTTGATCTGATATCACGATAGAAGTTTGCAAGCAGCTTGAACATTTGAGCTGGATTCTTATCGAAAGCTTTAGAACTTAGTTCACAAACTTGCACGTGATTATTGATTGTTCTTTTTCCTTCTTGATCTTCAAGTATTTATAGGCAAAGAATTTAACGTTCATAAAAAATAGTTGGTATAAGTTTGTTCCAAAAATAGCCTACAAAGAAATAGAGCGTGACACATGTTTTTGTCTTTTTTTCAAAAATAGTATTGAGACGCGGGACTATTTGGATTGTAGTGGAATACGGAAACAGCAACACTTTTTCAAGCTTTGTCATTTTCTCCAACTAATCGGAATACTTTTGAATGACCAAAACAACAAACTGTTATGCTTGATTGTGAGTGAATTAGTTCGGATTGATTCAGTCTGTTCGTACTGGTCAGTCAAATCAGTTCAAAGAGTCTAGATTAATTTTCTTCTTTTCGGATCAATTTTCATGGATGGTGTTGGAAAAATCATAGTTTCGGTGTTGAAAAACCACATAGGCAAAATCATCAGGCGACTGACTTTGTCCACTAATGAAATTGAAGATATCAACTGGACAAATCAACTGAAAATAGCTAACCAGTCTCTGAGCTAAAATCACGACTGGACTAACAAGCTAACTAGATTCAGTCGTACAGAGCATAACTGAAGTATCAAGACTGGACAACTAACTAAACTAATCGGTTAGAAAAACTGATTAGTTGAACCAAATATGCAACTAAATTCAACAGTTTACCTCAACGAATAGATAAAGTTTTTCGTACAAGATTGACACCGCCGAACGGAGCAGAATCATCAGTGTACTCTGTGTCAGAAGAATTAATAGGTAGCAGAGAAAGTAAAACCAACGTTAATAATTCAAATCAAGTTATCGTTTGAGTTGGAAGCTATAATAGAAGATCAGTTGAGGCCAACAAGTAAGTGAAGAAGTAGAAAGAGAGTGACATGGGAGAAGAAGTAAGAAACCAACACAAGATCATTCTCACACACCAAAGCAGTTCACCTCTCAACCGATCAATAACACACTTCTTAGATATATCTGATCAAGCGTAAGATCAATATGTGTTAAGTGTGAGACCTCTGTCCCACATGAGAAAAATGAAAGCTTTAAAATGAGTTTAAATTGGGCTACAATTGGACTTCTATAGCAAATTGAGTTTATCATTTTTGTAAAGCGATGATGAATACGAAGTTGTTGCTATAGAGGCCCATTATGCAGTCGCGCAAGCGCGGGCCTGGGTCCGGGACGTGATAGAATGGTATCAGAGACAACCAACTGGCAGGAACCACGAGAGATAAGTGTTATACAGGACAAAGTGCTACGTGCATGGGAGCCATATCTTGAACTTGCGGTAGGGGTGCAAATGAACCGAACTGATTCGTGAGCTTTACAATTCCGCTCGATAAATATTTGATTCGTATTCGAGCTTATCAAACTCGAGCCGAATTCGAACATGTTCGAAGTTTTTTTCGAGCATAGCTCAAGCCAAAATTATTTTGTTCGATAGTTTGAGAATAGTTCGCGAGCTTTATTATTTAATTAATATAATATAATTACATAATAAATATATACATTTCGAACATTTTCGATTATTTTGAGCTTTTCGAACCATAATATCCGAGCAATAGTTCACGATAGGTTCGAATGTTTCGAGCCGAACTCAAACTCAAAATTTATTTCGAGCCGGCTCGAGCCAAAATATTTGAAATTATCGAGCTTCGAATCGAGCTTGAACTTGAATATGCTCTTATCGAGCCGAATTCAAACCTTAAAATTTTACCATTATTCGGCTCTATTCGGTTCGTTTGTACCCCTAACTTGCGGGGAAAAGTGCTACATTACGGGAGCCACCTCTTGAACCAGTAGGAGTCATCTCTAGATTCCCAGTGCTGGTGGATCGGAGGTTAGGTCGTGACGAGGACGTCACGTTCTGAATGAGGATGATTGTGAGATCCCTGTCCAACGTGAAAAAAAAATAAAAGCTTTAAAATGAGTTACAATGAACTTCTATATCAACTTGGGTTAATCATTTTCGTAAATTGAGAATAATACGAAGTAGTTGCTATCGGGGCCCATTGTGCAGTCGCACAAGCGCAGGCCCGGGCTCGAGGCGTGACACTAAGCTATTTAGATGTAAAATCATTGTAGTAAATCAGTTGAGGTGCTGCAAACCTCCATGTAATGAATCAGTCAAGGTGCTAAGAGTTTTGGGATAGGCAGTGGGTAAGTCCTAGCCTTGGATTGGGGTGTTGCAAACTGTTGTAATACTAAAAATCTTCTAGTGAATCCTTCCAAGTGAAAAAAGCAGCGAAGTATGAGTATTCGAGTCTCCGAACATCCAAAAACAAAACTTGAGTTCTTACATTTCAATCGACCCTTCCCACACCAATTCAGTCATTTTGGGACATGATTTTAATATGTCAATTGACCTCATTCTGCACAATTATATATTATATTTGTTGGTTAATTACTATGAACAGTATAGAAAGAAGCAGTTCAGTTGCCATCCACAACTGAACTCAAACTAGGAATTGTTGGTGGTCAGCTACTCCAGTCTTGTGAAACCACCAGAAAAACCGATCCTATTAGATGGTCAATTTGTTTGGTCAGTTTTCTTAGTATATCAATTTTAGACTCTGTTTGATCATTTTATGGCATTTGATCTGCTTGTATTTTGTCTAGGTTGCTTTGATCTGCTTGTAAATCAATATGATGTGTTAATTGTTCAGATAGTTTTTTCATCACAAAAAAATTTAACCGTTTTTTTTACTTAGAAGTATATTAATTTTTTAAAATAAAAACAAATCAAAATATTTAAGAATCAATTGTTTCTATATTTTTTATTTATATGAGAAATATCATGCAACATATAATAATTAATTGTGTCATATTTATTCACATAAAAGTAAATAAAGAAAAATAATATTTATGGTGTGGAAATTATAAATTAAAAGAAAACATTCACGAGATCTTTAATTGAGTGGAATTATATTTGAAAATTAATTAAATTAATAAAAATGCAATTATCAAATTTTGGAGTATAATACTCTCCATAAAATATGTGGTTGGGAATTGTCTCGTGAGATTGTGGGAAGAGTTGTCAAAACAGGCTAGCGGAACGAACCGGCCCTCAATCCGCTACAACTTATTATTAGGTGGGGAAGAGCGGAACAGACAGCATTCCTTTTAGGTAGATTGAAAAAACACTAACTCAACCCACTTATTTTAGAAGGCGGGTCATGTCAACTCAACGGGCTTTTGTATAATTTGGCCGGTAGGACGGATCGACCTGCAACCCACAACAACCCACCGTTAGGGGACGAGGGTGGATCAATCCCATCTCTAATTATGGTGTGAGTATAATAAGTGTGAGTGTTTTTAAATTTAATGAAGGTTATTTCAGTAAGTTTAAGGAGTAAGGAGTTGAATAAAATAAAATTAAATTAATATGGTGCAAATATATAGTTGAAACAAATAAAATTAATGTAATCTTCAAAACAAAATAAAAATAATAATTGTGAAGACTTGAGTTGACTTTTATTAGTTGCCAATCAACGGCTCAGATTCATCATTTAACTGAATATTGATCCAATGGTTGGAGTTGGTCATTAGGTTAGTTACAGGGATGTAAATCGGTTTATGAGCTGAGAGATCGGGTTTTGGGTCTCACTTCTTGATTAAAAAGGAACAAGTTCATATTTCTCTTATCTCTCTGAAATCGTATTCCCAAATAGAAAGGAGAACAAAAGATTGCTCATCTGGAAACAAGATTGATCTTCGAAGATATTTCTTGACAGAGATGAAACCATCAAGATCAGAGTCTATCAAAGTGTTTTCCAGTTTTTTTTCTTTTGTTCCTAGTTTTTCTGTTGATTAATGTGTTGTACACAAAAGGGGGATTGAAACGATTGTGCGCACTGATCGTATTATAGCGAATTCATATGGGTGAATCCCAGAACCTTGGATGTAGGATTGGTTGATAATCCGAACCAAGTAAATTCCGTGTGTTCTTATCTGCTTTGTTCATTCCTTCTTAGTTTCGAATAGATTCTTGTTCTTGGTTGTTGATTGTGTGCTTGGTAGATTTATTGGTGTGGGTCTAATACCAACAAGTGGTATCAAAGCCTGAGGTTCTAAAATCTTGGGCTCAAGGATTCGATCTTGTTACATCAATTCCTCTTATTCACTTGTGATCTCTGTCTCGACTCTCTTTGAGGATTCTTTTAAGAAGGATGTCTACTTGCCAGGGGCATTCTCTAGCAATGTCTTTTTCGAGATTTGAGGTGGAGAAGTTTGATGGAAAGAACTATTTTAATATATGGCGAGAGAAGATGATTGCTCATCTTGGAAATCTTGGATTAGATGATGCATTACAAGGTGAATCCAAACTTCCAAGCACCATTGAAAACAAGACTGAAGTATTGAAGAAAGCAAGAAACACTATTGTTCTAAGCTTGAGCGATCAGATACTGAGAAAGGTTGTTAGGGAAAAGACAGCTGCAGATATGTGGCTAAAGCTGGAACAACTGTATATGTCAAAAGCTTTGCCTAACAGGATATACCTAAAACAGAAATTCTACAGCTACAAGATGGATGAGAATAAGTCAATTGATGAGAATCTTGATGAGTTCACCAAGTTACTGTCAGATCTTGAGAACATGGATGTTCAGATCGATGAAGAGGATCAGGCAATATTCTTATTGAATTCATTACCAAGAGCCTATGATCAACTAAGGGATACATTGAAGTATGGCAGGGAAACACTCACACTTGAAGAAGTAACAGGGGCTGCATACTCTAAGGAATTAGATTTGAAAGCCAATGGTAAACTTCAAAAGCCTTCTGGTGAAGGTCTAAATGTGAGGGGTAGGTCTGTTGAAAGGAAGAATTCTAATAACAGATAGAAGTCAAGATCCAGGTCTAAGTTAAGACCAAAGAGAACATGCTGGTCTTGCAAAAAGGAAGGTCATATCCGAAGGTTCTGTCCTTTAAGGAAAATCAATCAAGGCCAAGAACCAGTCACTGATGCAGCGAATGTGTCGGAAGGGTATGAGGAAGCTGAGGTTCTAACCATTTCCACTGATGACCCAAAAGAAGAGTGGATTTTAGATTCAGGATGCACTTACCACATGTCTCCAAGAAGGGACTGGTTTGCAGATTTTCAAGAAACAAAAACAGGTTATGTGCTACTGGGAAATAATGAATCATGTAAAATTGAGGGTGCTGGATCAGTAAAGCTAAAGATGTGGGATGGATCAGTGAAGATCCTATCTGATGTCAGGTACATCCCTGATCTAAAGAGGAACCTGATCTCATTAGGTACCTTAGATCAGAAGGGGCTAAGCTACAAAGCTCAAGGAGGCATTCTGAAAGTAGTAAAAGGCTCACTGGTTGTTATGAAGGCAATATTGAAACAAGGCCTTTATATACTCCAAGGAAATACCCTATCCTCAGAAATCAATGTGTCTATATCAAAAGGGAATGATACAATGTTATGGCATCAGAGACTTGGCCATATGAGCCTAAAGGGTCTTCAAGAGCTATGTAAACAAGGTCTACTGGACAACAAACAGGTCAGAGAGCTGGATTTCTGTGAGAACTGTGTTCTTGGCAAGACTCATAGGCTAAGTTTCAGTACAGCAACCCACAAAACATTGTCACCACTTGAGTACATACATGCAGACCTCTGGGGATCTTCTCAGGTACCTCAATCCCTATCCAAATGCCAATATTTTCTTTCTTTAATTGATGATTATTCTAGAAAGGTTTGGACCTATTTTCTAAAAACTAAGGATCAAGCTTTTGATAAGTTTGTAGAGTGGAAAACCTTAGTTGAAAACAAATCTGGAAAGAAAATTAAGACATTAAGAACAGATAATGGATTGGAGTTTTGCAACCGTGAGTTTAATGAGTATTGTGCTAAGCATGGCATCACTAGACATAGAACTTGCACATACACTCCACAACAAAATGGAGTTGCAGAACGCATGAATAGGACTATCATAAATAAAGTAAGATGCATGCTAAGTGAGAGTGGTCTGCCACCTAAGTTTTGGGCAGAGGCAGCCTCTACTGCCTGTTACCTGATCAATCTATCACCTTCTTCTGCTATTGAGTTCATGGTTCCAGATTTTAAGTGGTTTAACTTAAAACCGAATTATAAACATTTAAGACCTTTTGGTTGTGTTGTATACATTCATGCTAACCAAGGTAAGTTAAAACCTAGAGCAAAGAAGGGAATTTTCCTTGGTTATCCAACTGGAATAAAAGGCTACAGGGTTTGGCTTTTAGATGAACTTAAATGTGTTATCAGTAGAGATGTAGTTTTTAATGAATCTGAATTTTATAAAACTAACAAACTTGTGCTAGATACAGCCAGCTCTAAACAAGCTGAGCAGATTTTGAGTGACAGGGAACAACCTCTAAATTACAGCAATGAGAATAAGGAAGAAGGTGGAGCTGATCTTGTCTTACCCGAAGATTCATGTGAAATTAAACATGCTGAAACTCAGATATCTCAGCAAGCTCATGATATATTGGATGCAAACAGAGATGAACAAAGTGATGATCTTAGTAATGACCAGCATCTAGAGGATTATATGCTTGCAAGAGATAGGGTCAGAAGGGAGATCAGATTACCATCTAGATTTGCATCATCTGAATTTACAGCCTTTGCACTAAATATAGCCGAATTGATGGATCTAGAAGAACCATCAACTTATGAAGAGGCAATGAGAAGCAAAGACAGTGCAAAATGGTTGAGAGCTATGAAAGAAGAATTCCAGTCATTAATCAAGAACAAAACTTGGGTATTAGTGGACAAGCCTAAGGACAAAAGAGTGATAGGATGCAAATGGATATTCAAAAGGAAACCAGGAATTCCAGGGGTTGAAGGGCCAAGATTCAAAGCAAGATTGGTTGCAAAGGGATTCTCACAGGTGGAAGGGATTGATTATCATGAAGTTTTCTCTCCTGTGGTTAAGCATTCATCTATCCGAATCTTACTAGCAATGACTGCAATTCATGACTTGGAGCTTGAACAATTAGATGTAAAAACAGCTTTCTTACATGGAAATCTGGAAGAAAAGATTTTGATGACTCAACCAAAAGGTTTTGAGGCTGGGGACCAATCTGAAAAAGTGTGTTTGCTGGAAAAATCACTCTATGGCCTAAAGCAATCACCGAGGCAATGGTACAAACGATTTGATGACTTCATGCTACAGCAAAGATATAGTAAATCAAAGTTTGACATCTGTGTGTACTACAAGAAGTTTCCAAACCAGTCTTTCATCTACCTATTGATCTACGTAGATGATATGCTCATTGCTTGTAAAGATCTTATGGAAATTCAGAATCTAAAGCATCAACTTAACTCTGAATTTGAAATGAAAGATCTTGGTGCAGCAAAACAAATCTTAGGTTTTGAGATTAGAAGGGACAGAAAGCTTAGAATTCTAACTTTGTCACAAGAAAGGTACATAAATAAAGTTCTTAATCTCTTCAAAATGGCAGAAGCAAAATCAGTTAGCACACCTATTGGTGCTCATTTTAAACTGAAGGCAGTACATGAAGATCAAGAGGAGTTGGAGGCTATTCATATGAAGAATGTTCCGTATTCAAATGCAGTAGGAAGTATCATGTACATGATGGTTTCAACTCGACCAGACATTACCTATGGTTTGGGTCTTGTAAGCAGGTTCATGAGCAAACCAAGCAGAGAACATTGGAAGGCAGTACAATGGTTGTTGAGATACTTAAAGGGAACTTCCAAGCTTAAGCTAAAGTACTCCAAATCCACTTCAAACACATGTGAGATCACTGGTTATTGTGACTCTGACTACGCAGCTGATCTAGACAAAAGAAGATCAATTTCAGGATATGTGTTTACTGTTGGAGGCAATGTAGTGAGCTGGAAATCAAACTTACAAAGTGTGGTTGCATTATCCACTACCGAAAGTCTAACTGAAGCTGTAAAAGAAGGTATTTGGATCATTGGTTTTGTCAATGAACTGGGTTTAGAGCAAAAGGATGTAACAATCTTTTGTGATTCACAAAGTGCAATACATTTGTCCAAAAATTCTATTTTTCATGAAAGGACAAAACACATAGATGTTAGATTGCATTTTGTAAGAGACATCGTATCTAATGGCTTGGTTAAAGTCCAAAAAATAGATACCATGGTTAATCCGGCTGATATATTGACAAAAACAGTACCAGGGAGCAAACTCAATCATGCATTGGGTATGCTCAACATGATGGAGTAATTGTAACTTCATGTTTATGGGATCTCAGCTGGATTCATTATGTGTGCAACAAATTCAGTCAAAGGTGGAGATTTGTGAAGACTTGAGTTGACTTTTATTAATTGCCAATCAACGGCTCAGATTCATAATTTAACTGAATATTGATCCAATGGTTGGAGTTGGTCATTAGGTTAGTTACAGGGATGTAAATCGATTTTATGAGCTGAGAGATCGAGTTTTGGGTCTCACTTCTTGATTAAAAAGGAACAAGTTCATATTTCTCTTATCTCTCTGAAATCGTATTCCCAAATAGAAAGGAGAACAAAAGATTGCTCATCTGGAAACAAGATTGATCTTCGAAGATATTTCTTGACAGAGATGAAACCATCAAGATCAGAGTCTATCAAAGTGTTTTCCAGTTTTTTTTCTTTTGTTCCTAGTTTTTATGTTGATTAATGTGTTGTACACAAAAGGGGGATTGAAACGATTGTGCGCACTGATCGTATTATAGTGAATTCATATGGGTGAATCCCACAACCTTGGATGTAGGATTGGTTGATAATCCGAACCAAGTAAATTCCGTGTGTTCTTATCTGCTTTGTTCATTCCTTCTTAGTTTCGAATAGATTCTTGTTCTTGGTTGCTGATTGTGTGCTTGGTAGATTTATTGGTGTGGGTCTAATACCAACAATAATAGTAGCATGGACCCATGATAAAGTAATATTGCCGACTTAGGAAGCGTAAGAAAATTGAGTTTGAATTGTAAATTTCAAGGAAATTTAACCTCATATATTAATGTAATAATATAATCAATTTTTTGGTATGCATGAATGTTGCGTATATTTTGCTCGCAAGCGTACGGTATCAAGTTTTAATATATGATGAGTAGAATATCATTTTCACGAAAATTGAAAATTTATATTCACACCAAATCATGTAATTAAAATAATCTCAACTTTGTTTTGAAAATCAAAGTTTCAAATCATTAAAATAAGTTAAATTAAATGAACTAGAATTTCAAGGACGACTTTGGGTACACGATCTGAGACGGATTCTAGATACAAGATTTAACTCAATTTTAATTCATGTAAATCATATCAGTTGATAATATCACTTATTCTAATTTATAGGCAAATACCCTTAATTGTTATTTATTGCCTCTCCCGAGTGCCGAGAAAATTTTATTATTCTAATGTCAATTTCGATATCCCTATCAGAAATAACACAACAAAATAATTTAATCAAGTTCTATGGTTCTCTTTCAATGACCTCAAAGGAATTTGCAGGCCTTCCGAACTCTTCAAATCTCCTAGATTGTGTTTTCCTATGATCCTATTCAAAATCGTCTCTCTCGAGTGTCAGATTTCAAATAAATTTAACATTCAATCTATGAAACTCAAATCAAGATCGTCAATCTCTAGAAACAACCAATAAGTTTATAATAAAATAATCAAACAAATAGACATATCCAAAAATCTCATCATAAATCAATACAGGTAATAAAAATCACAGAGTAGAGTTGATTCTCCGTCCCAGATGACTTTCCTCTGTCTTGTGATTCGATTATCCCTTATCGTTCATTCTAACGTCTCAAATCCGTGTCCCTAGCCTCCTTGAATGTATAATGTTGTGTCTGGTGCTTGTGTTGTTTGGGCGCCGCTTCTTCTCTATGTCTGTGTTGTGCGGCTCCCCCTCTTTTCTGTGCGTGTGTCTGTGATTTTATATAGAGCAGAGTCGTTCTCGAATCCCGTCGAACGAAGCCCATCAATCAAGACTTTTAAAAAATACAAATTTTGCACCCTTCTCGCACAAAGAGGCGCGGGTGCACTACCAAAACAGCGCAGTTGTGGTGCTCCTTCTGCCTCTTTTATTTTTTATCGCACAGCTCAAGCACCTAGGCGCTACTGCAGCCTCCCGTTTGTGCAAAATTTTTGCAAAAAACATATTCGGAGCTCTAGCCGTTGGATCGAGCTAAAATTTGGATAGAAGCTTTATAACATCCTATACTTCATTATGAACGGTGGAGATCAGATTTTATTCAAAATAGTCTCTCCGATTTTTTTTGTAAACTTGCGGCTTCGTGTTGCGCCTTTTCTCGGTACTTAACTTCCAATTCTTGCATCTTTAATCCCTCTTTTTCATGCTCTTATCATATTTTCTCAATCTCATGAATATCATAAAAACAACAAACAAATATGCATAAAACCGCTCGATACATCACAAAATTCAAGTCAAATCATATGCAAATTAAGTGCATAAAATACACTTATCAATGAATCTATATCATTGAAATAAATCGATTACTTTCATATTTACAGTGAAAAATAATGAATCGGATTGAGTAAGAGAACTTACCCATAAAATTGAATCACGAGACGGTCTTATTGAAGTTTTTATGTTAATTACGTAAACAATTAATTAAATTAAAGGAAGAAACAATACCACAAATGAAAGGATAAAGGCTAAGAAGATAGCATAAAATGTTTTAAAAGTGTTTTAAGATAATTAATATATAATAATTTTTTAGGTTAAAATTTGTTTGGACAACTATTTAAAAAAACGATGTTAATTTTAAAAATGACTAAAAAAGTTACTTTAAAAAATATACTTGAAAAAAAAATTAAAATATTTTTTTCAAAATTTACGCTAATTTATTCAACACATAATTAAATATTTTTCACTTATAAAAACACTATAAACATTTTTAAAATATTTATCCAAACTAAACTCTTAAAATGAAAGTTTTTTTTACGTGAGGATAATATACTTAACATTAAATTGTATTGATATTATTATCGGTATTTTGATGGATAAATTTGAAGCTATATATGTAGTGACCATACATGGAATCACCTACTAACTGGCAACTAATAGCATGCATGAAACTTAAGACAGCAAAATTCTTAAACAGAGTAAAAACGTGCGGAAATATAATCCATACTTTACATAACAGCTTAGTAAAACATATCTAGGCTTAAATCTGTAGTGATACAACCATATTGAAATGCTTAAAATAAACTGTCTAAAACATTTATACAACTAAACAAATCATGCTGTATAAAATCCCCTGAAAAGCTCTGGCTCCCTAATCCTGCCTCGAGCTACCGGCTCCGTCCATCCTGCGACCTGCCCCGTGGAATGGGTTTCCAAGATAACAACTAGGACGTGAGCGCTAACGTCCAGTACATAAACATGAGTAAACATATGTATATGATACATGCAACATGATGACTGGTAAAGGGTCATCTGAAAAGTCATGCTCAGTACCGGCTCCACATGAGTGCTGTCACCGCACGGATCAACCTCTGGGTGCAACCACACTCGTCTAGTACACCAGAGTAGTCAGACATACATGTCCCCGCCGTCGCGGTACTCTCAGTGACAGACTATCGAGTATAGAGCTGAGAAGCTCTATAATCAGGTATAACAAGGTATAGGCTCAACGTGTATGTGCACATGATATATGAATATATAAAACGGTAAAACATACATCATGCCACATAATAATTCCAAATAAATGCAACATATAAACATGTATACTCGCTGAAAATCTCAGTCAATGTGTATGTACCTAACACCGAAGTCTGAACTAAGCTGGAAAAAGACAACCCCTAGCTGTCCTAGGTCAACTCCCGACCCGACCTGACCTGGTCTGAAGCTTGACCTGAACTGGTCTCTTGGTCCGACCCCGAGCTCTTCCTTCCCGAGCTATTCCTTCCCGAATTCCCGAGCTACTCTTTTCCGGGCAAAGATATGAAGTGAGATGGAAGTGATGTGAAAAATAACTGAATCCCCAGCTCCTATTTATAAACAAATATTTGGGGTGATCGGTATTCTTGAGCTGACGTCGAGACGTCCAAGCTCCTATAAGCACGCCACGTATCAGATGCTTGAGGTGAGTCACTACCATTATTGACAGCTCATGCTTAGGTGCCAACTGTCATTCATGCAAGCGTCCACACACCTGCCTGCCTGTCTTGGAGGGTTCGGGCTTCCCTAATAGCAGTTCGGGATTCCCTAGCAGCAGGTCGGGATTCCTTAATAGCAGTTCGGGATTCCCTAGCAGCTTTTCAAACTTCCTTAGTAACGAAATTCCCTAACATGCTAACAGCAGAATTCCCTAGCCGTAGAATCCCTAGCAAGAGAATTCCCTAGCTAAAGAATCCCTAGCTGTATAATCCCTAGCAGCAGATTCCCTAGCTGCTCATGTTTCCCTAGCTGCTCATATTCCCTAGCTGCAGTTCAGCAGCTCAACAGTTCAGCAGTTTAGACTGGATCCTTAATCATGATTATCATATTATTATCTTAAAATGGAATCTGAGTTACTACATTCTCCCCACCTTTAGATATTTCGTCCGCGAAATAAAATCTAAAGATAAATTAAGATAACAATATGAAACAAAAAACCATGTCTTATTACAACAAACTGTAATTACACTGATACATGGTAATCAAAAGTATAAAGCAAACAACTCAGGATATTCCGCTCGCATACGGCTTTCGGTTTCCCAAGTTGCTTCTTGAATTCCTCGGCGCTGCCATTGTACCATTACAAGTGGTATAGTCTTGTTCCGAAGAACTTTCTCCTTCCTGTCTAGAATACGGAGTGGTCGTTCAACATACGACAGATATGGCTCTAGCTGAACTTCAGAAGACTGAATCACATGTGATTTATCAGCTATGTACTGTCAAAGTAACGACACATGAAAAACATTATGTATACTGGAAAGAGATGGCGGTAACGCCAAACGGTAAGCAACATCTCCAATCTTCTCCAGTATCTGGAAAGGTCCAATGAAATGAGGTGACAACTTGCCTTTCACACCGAATCTCATCACCTTTTTGAAAGGTGATACTCGCAAGAACACATATTCACCAGGCTCAAACTACAATGGCCTGCGATGAATATTAGCATAACTGGCTTGTCTATCTTGAGCAGTTTTGATTCTCCGCTTGATCAAATCTACCTTGTCTACAATCTGCTGCACCAACTCAGGACCCTCGACTTGTCGTTCTCCTACTTCATTCCAGAATAATGGAGTACGACACCGTCGACCATACAATGCCTTGAAAGGTGCCATATCAATACTACGATGATAACTGTTATTGTAAGCAAATTCTATCAAAGAAAACTGATCCTGCCAAGATAAACCAAAGTCCGTGACAGAAGAACGTAGCATATCCTCCAGCGTACAAATAGTCCGCTCTGACTGTCCATCAGTCTCCGGATGATATGCAGTGCTCAAACTCAGAGTGGTACCCAATTCCTGCTGAAAACTACCCCAAAACGTGAGGTAAATCGTGGGTCTCTATCACTGACTATGCTCACTGGAATCCCATGTAATCGCACTATCTCCTGGATGTATAAGCGTGCCATGCGATCATAAGAATACTCCCGGTTGTAAGGAATGAAATGTGCAGATTTTGTCAGACGATCAACAACGACCCAGATAGCATCACACTGACGTGACGTCATAGGCAAGTGGGTAACAAAATCCATAGTCACGTGCTCCCACTTCCATTCGGGAATCTCAAGATTTTGCATTAATCCACCTGGTCTTCGGTGTTCAGCCTTGACCTGTTGACAAACCAAACATCTTGAAACAAATTGATATACACTCTGCTTTATCCCTTTCCACCAGAATCTATTTCGCAAGTTCTTATACATTTTCATGCTTTCAGGACGAATAGACAATCGACTCATGTGAGCTTGAGAAAGAATATCATTCCTGAGCTCCGCAACATCAGGCACAACCACTCGATTCGATAAGCATAATAAATCATCTGCCTGATAATGGAATCCAGATGTATTAGCTCCATTGGCTATACGTGCCAAACGCTGAGTCTTAACATCAGATATCTGAGCATCTCTGATCCGAGAATACAATGCTGGCTAAGATAGAATAGTATACAATCGAATCTCATTCCTCCCTTTCTTGTGCTTGAGCGTAAAACTCAATGAACTGCACTCTTGAACCAAATGAGATATTTCACTTGTCTGAAGTGCAGAAAGTCTCACCTGCCTTCTCAAGGCATCAACAGTAAGATTAGCAGAACCTAGATGATATTTGATTTCACAATCATAATCCTTCAAAAGATCCATCCAGCGTCTCTGTCGCATATTCAACTCTGCCTGAGTGAATAAATACTTCAAACTCTAGTGATCTGTGAATATCTCAAATTTCTCGCCATAAAGATAATGCCTCCAAATCTTGAGTGCAAATACAATGGCGGCTAACTCGAGATCATGTACTGGATAATTATTCTCATGCGTCTTCAACTATCGAGAAGCATAGGCAATAACATATCCATGTTGTGTCAGTACACATCCCAACCCCTGACCAGAGGTATCAGTATAGACAACATAACCTCCTGATCCAGAAGGTAGAGTTAGCACAGGTGCAATAGTAAGACGTATACGCAGCTCGTGAAATGACTCCTCACAATCCGAGGACCATATGAAGGCAACATCTTTCCGTGTAAGCTGTGTCAAAGGCCTGGCCAACTGTGCAAAATTCTCGATGAACCGACGGTAATAACCCGCTAGACCCAAGAAACTACGAATCTCAGCAACCGTCGTCGGATGAGACCAGTTCAGCACTGCCTCTATCTTACTTGGATCAACAAATATTCCTTCACTAGAAATAACATGACCGAGAAACACTACCCGATCAAGCCAGAATTCACACTTGCTCAATTTTGCATACAGCTGCTTATCTCGTAAAGTCTGCAACACAATCCTCAGATGTTGTGCATGTTCATCCTTGTCATGAGAATAGACAAGAATATCATCAATGAAGACAATGACAAATCTATCCAGATATTCTCGAAATACCTGATTCATCAGATTCATAAAGACTGCCGGTGCATTCGTCAAACCGAATGGCATCACTAGAAATATCTGAGTCTCGTACCCGCATCTGGTGGTATCCCGATCTCAGATCTATCTTGGAGTAAACAGAAGTACCCTATAATTGATCGAACAAATCATCAATTCGTGGCAAAGGATACTTATTCTTGATGGTGACACAATTCAGCTGCCTGTAATCAATACATAATCGCATCGATCCATCCTTCTTTTTGAAAAACAAAACAGGTGCTCCCCACGAAAAAACACTCGGACGAATATATCCCTTATCAAGCAGATCCTGCAACTGCTGTTTCAATTCCTTCATCTCTGATGGTGCTAGACGATAAGGTGCTCGGGATATAGGCATAGTTCCTGGTACTAGATCAATACCAAATTCAACCTCTCGAACCGGAGGAAAACCAGGAATCTCATCAGGGAATACATCAAAAAACTCGCTGACAACTGGTAGCTGATCGATACCCGGACTACTCGTGGACATATCAACTGCATAAATGAGGTAGCCCTCCCCACCTGACTCCAAGACATGACATGCCTTCAGAGCCGATACAAGTGGCATCGGAGGTCGCACACCCTCACCATAAAAGTACCAGCTATCACCCTCATCCGGATGAAACTGTACCAGACGCTGATAACAATCCACAATAGCGTGATGCAAATTCAGCATATCTATTCCCAAAATACAATCAAAATCAGCCATCGCTAATATCAACAGATTAGCCGATAACACATTACCCTCAAACTCTAGAAGGAAACTCATCACTAGACGCTTAGTTACTACCTTCTGCTCCAGCGGAGTAGATACAACTAAATCCATATCTAATGATACATAAGGTAATCTATGTCTCTTAACAAAACGACTAGAAATAAAGGAATGCGACGCTCCAGTATCAATTAAGACAAGTGCAGAAATATCACATAACAGAAAGGTACCTGCCAATATGCGATCGCTTCCCTCCGTAGCCTGCTCCTGAGACAGAGAAAATACCTGCCCTTGAGTCTGTGGACGGTAACCAGAAGAACTCTGTGGTGCTGTCTGCTGACGTGGAAAAGTAGAAGCCTGAGATCCAATCTGTGATTCCAATCCACTAGCAGAACCCATGCGCTGAGGACAATCTCTCCGCAGATGTCCCTGCTCACCACAAATATAACAAGCACCAGTAGCCTTCCGACACGAAGCCGCAGGATGCTTCCCACCACAGTGGCTGCAAAATTCCTCCTTCTTCTTCTTCCCGAAACGGAAAGTACCTCGTGAACCACGAGAACCAGACGAAGTAGCAGCAGTAGCAGCAGTAGCAGTAGTAGTAGTAGTAGTAGTAGTAGTAGTAGTAGTAGTAGTAGTAGTAGTAGTAGTAGTAGTAGTAGTAGTAGTAGTAGTAGTGCCCGCCTATTGCTGTTCTCCACTTGATGGAAACGGTTCACCAAAGTCTCATAAGATGTCGGATTATCACATACGACAACTTGTGAGTAGATATCTTGATTCAGGCCTTGCAGAAAGATATCATACTTGGACGCATCACTGTCATTGATATGAGGACTAAAAGGTAGCAGATCAAGAAATCGTTGCTGATATTGATCAATAGTCATTGATCCTTGCCTCAGAGTCAGCAACTCCATAGATCGTGCCTGACGAACAGCTGGAGGAAAATACAGTTTCTGAAACTGCTGACAGAAATCCCCCCAAGTCACCTGTCCTCTCTCAGTACGTGCCTGAGTAGCTTTGGAATCCCACCATAAGCGTGCTCGATCCTCTAGAACGAATTCTAAAACTTTCAATTTTTGCTCCTCGGTGCAATCGAAAGCTCGAAACGTACTCTCGAGTTTAGACATCCAA
Organism: Henckelia pumila; assembly: GCF_033568475.1. Taxonomy (NCBI): domain Eukaryota; kingdom Viridiplantae; phylum Streptophyta; class Magnoliopsida; order Lamiales; family Gesneriaceae; genus Henckelia; species Henckelia pumila. The sequence continues at coordinate 195,658,771 of NC_133122.1, read as the reverse complement.
CCTCTTGCCTGTTCAGGATTCTCACTTCCCAACAAGGGTTTCGGTCCTACTTGCATGAACTTATTAATAGAGTAACGACATATACCCTCATGAGGACGATGTCGATCATCCTGATGACGATGGTGACGATGATGATTACCACCTCCCTGGCCAACACTATCGTGACTCTCGTCAGCCATATCCTAAAAAAAATTGCACATTAAAATCCCAAATGCGCAATAATTACTTAAGATGAGAGTAAATCCCAAGTACTAATCCCAAAATCCATGCATGCTTTGATACCAAAAATGTAGTGACCCTGCATGGAATCACCTACTAACTGGCAACTAATAGCATGCATTAAACTTAATACAGCAAAATTCTTAAAAAGAGTAAAAACGTGCCGAAACATAATTCATTCTTTACATAACAGCTTAGTAAAACATATCCAGGCTTAAATCTGTAGTGATACAACCATATTGAAATGCTTAAAATAAAGGAAAAATTGCATATATCACCCTTGTGAAATCCCGTGTTAGCTAATAACCCCCTGTGAAAAAATTTTAAGCTAATAACCCCATGTGATTCTAAATTTGTAGCATACACACCCTTTTCAGCTAAAAAATGACAAAAATACCCCTACATAAAATAAATGATAAATTAAATAGTTCATAAAGTATAAAGTTTAAGATAAATCGACTCGATCTATATATAAAGTATAAAGTTATATTTTTAATATAAAAATAATATTTTTAATTAGTCGGTCAAGAGAAGATTCGCCAGTAAGAGGTTGTTGAGGTGCAATAATTGTATCTGCTTGGTATAGCGATCGAACCATGACGTTTGACCTGCTATGTGGTTTAAAAATTTTGAGTTGCATAATTACCACTAACTATAGTTTTTGGTAAAACGACAAGCGCTCGGTCCTACAGAGGTTCTCACAAAATTAATTTGATATAACCTAAATGATTATAATATATACTAGTACATCGAACACATGTGTTACATGTGCATAAGATATATATAATATATCATTTGGAATTAAAAATTATTTCATAAATTTTAATTTAATGTCGCTTCAATGCTACAATAGTCGGATAATGGTTAAGATAATGGGATAGTGGTAACACACATAAGTTTTTAGAGTGAGTAATTTATTATTTTTTATTTTTTTTATGATATTAGAACCCGCAGTTGTTAACTTGATCATTAAATAACTTTGATTAATGGTAAAGGGTAAATTCAAACATCCATTAAAATTGTCAAATGTAATTTTTTATGTGGTTTAATTATGATATATATATATATATAAGTTTCTTTCAGCTGTCCACCTATCATGCCCACTACCATGCCCACCAATTATGTGGCACTATTTTATTGGATGTGATAAAAAAGTGATAAATTATAGGTCCAATCCACAAATTTCTCGAGTTTTTCACCGTTTGTTGTTGTAATTAATATTCGTTGGACAGATGATGAAAATTTTATTTCAGAACGCACAACAAAATTTGTTTTTAAGATTTTTGAGTCGAAATATAATGCAAATTTGAAACGGCATGTTTGATGTTAATGTCACCACAAACGCTAAAATAAAGACATGAACAAAATATAAGTCGGGACTATAGTTCATACCTATCTTCTTAAGACAAATTAGCCTCAAACATGGAGTTTATGAAATACAAGAATCATCTTTTGATATATGTCCTTTTTTATGATAGTTGTACTCCAGATCAGAGCCGGTTCTTGTTATCTCAAGTTTATCTTTCGATCAATAAATTTTCTTCCACAATCACGAATTCATCCAAAATAAAAAACTTTTACATCATTCATAATATTATATATACCTAAAAAAAATACAACACAACCAACTCATTTAATGTGTCTTTTTGATGCACTTTTAAAGGAAAAATCATCAATTATATCATCATTCAATATTTTCCAGAATATTCTTTGCAATACATAAAATAAATTATCCATTTAGTCTATCTTGAGTTATTGTGATCCGTAAATAAAATTTTGTTAATTAAGGAACAAAAAATTTCCATCAAAGTTCATAAAATACACAACAATTTAATCAAACCATAAAAAAATCACTCAAAATTATGTCTAAGAAATTAATTAAAGAACATAATAGATTTAAAAAAATGATTACTCCACAAAGCACTAAATAAAAATAATAAAAAATTAACAAACCTGAACCAATAAGAAGAAAATTTTCGTGAGATTGTAAATATATAAACTTAAGTGTTGCAAGATTTTTTCTATTTACGACCAGTTCATGGAGTGAAATTTTTTTTATAGATATAAAGTTAGATTTTGATTGACAAAAAAGATTTTGAAGATATAAATTTTAGGAGTAATGGACTTATTTTGAAATTATTTTATTTGATATATATATATTTATAAACTTATTTTAAAATTATTTTATTTGATATATATATATATATTCTTAAAACTTTTGTGCCCCATTTTTTTTTCAAAATATTTGGGCCCTGGGCAGAAGCCTTGGTGGCCTGCACCAGGGCCGGCTCTGCTCCAGATCAAAAAATATGGCGAAATTCTTAGAAGCATCTTGATTCCTTGAACCTTTTGGTAAGATGAACAAAAAATTAATGCAACAATAAGTGACTTATGCAAATTGAATGCATTTTCAAAGTTCTAATTGTCAAACTCTTATTCGATACGAATGAGTGATTTCGTGAAGAGACGTGTTCCTATGCTCGAGATTGCAAATTGAACTTTTCAGTTATTTAACTTGACAAAAGATTCATTTTTATTTTTTATTTTCCTTCTGGAATTATATAGAACACAAATACGAAGTAGGGCCGTTCCTATTTGAAGGCCGAAAAGTCATTCAACTCGGGCCCATTTTTTTTCGGGGCCCATAATTTTGAAAAAAAAATATTATTATATAAAGTGTAAATTGATCCAATATAAATTAATTATTTTTGGGTTTTCATATCTCAGAAAATTATTTTTTCTTTGCTTACTGCCTAATATAAACTTTTATTATTATTATTTCTGGGCTTTCTGATAAATTTATTTATGAAGTTTATTATTCCTATGTCTCTTGATAATTTTTTTCAAATATAAATTATTTTTATCGTGCCCAATATAAACAAAAAATATTTTTATTCCCTAAATTTATTATATATTAGTGTAATTGGACCAATATAAAACATATTTTCTGATTCATAAGGGTTGTTTTAATATTAATGAGCACGATTTATTTTCGAAGTTGACATTCTTGAAGTTCTCATTACCAATAGAAACAAAATCGACAATGGATGTAGTGAATTACTTGGAAAAAAAATTGATGGATATTTCTCAAATACTCATATTGCTTATAAAATCTTGTTGACTATACTTTTTATAGTTGTAAGTGAAAAACAAAATTTCTAAAATTTAAAGTTTTTCAAAACATTTTCTCAATAAACCATGTTATATGAAAAGATTGAATAAATTGGTTATGTTATTAATTGATAAAAAAATTTCCTGAACAATTTGATCAATATTGTTAGCTCTAAGCTGTTCAACGAGTTGTTTTATAGTAATCATTTTGTACATATTTGATCTTATTACTCAATTAAAATAGAAATATTTTGACTATTGCACATTTCTTAAATCGAAAAATTTGTTATCAGTCTAAAAAAATATGAACACAGATTATGATTTAGGATCAAAGTTAGACTCAAACCAAAAAATTGTTATGATCGATCCTGATACAAAAAATGCTATTTTAGTAATTTTAAGATCTCACGAGGAGTTGAAACAAATAAAATTAATCTAGTTGGTGCCGATCACATGCCCTCGCAAGTCTACCAAGATATATAGAGTTTAAAACGTGGGGACAATTAACAATAGTACTTGATAATAATTGATTATATAATAAATAGTACTTTTTTTTTTGAAATAATAATAAATAGTACTTGATATTTGATTAGATGAGATATGGGAAAAATTTTAATTCCTGATTTTTCCTCGACCAAATCTTTTGGTGGTGTATTGTATTGTATCAGTATCTATCATCCGTGATTCGTGGTATTTATTATTAATAAATTTATAAAAAAATATCACTGCGATTTGCGTGTGCGCTTATATGCTTCATTCAAATCAAATAAAAAATTGCCAATGACTTTCAAATGGCATCACCTCTCCCAATTTGGAAGATAGCCGGAGTTCTATGCGGGCAAAAAAAAAAAAAAAATCAAATAAAAAATTAAATTGGATTAATATTATTGCGAGCATTGGATTAATGAATATGAAATATATTCGATTGTTTAGATGATTTTATTTTTTGTTGTGTTTCAAATCCATGGCTTGTATGTTAATACAATGATAATCTTAATAAATTTACATTGAATCCCGTTTGCACAAAGATACTTTCTATATTATTATATTATTATATTCAAGAATTTTTAGTGACATGAATCATGATCCATTATCACAATTTCAAAGTTATTATAAATTAATTTAATATTTTTTTTATTTTTTATTAGATTTTTAATTACGGAAATATTATATTATTTCGATGGATATTTATATAAAGAAATATCAATTTTTTATTTTTTATTTTTATTTAAAAACATGGGCTATATAGCGTGCAGTGGAATACTAAATATAAATAAGATTTCCTTTTCAGTTAAATATAAGTAATAGTAAAGAAAATTAAAATACAAGGAACCTTAATAATTTTAATAATATATATTAAAAATATGTTGATTTTATTTTTTCCCGAAAAGACAAAATATATTGATCCAAGCCAATGAAAATATTGATTAATTTATTGAACTTACATTTTCACTCAAGAGTCACAGAAATGGGCATGAGAATTCAGTGGGGCTAACGAGCCGACGAGTCTTCAGAAACTCCCATAGCGCAAGAGACTCCGTACATCCCTTTATCTCCGCCTTGGTTCTCAGAAACGGCGGAAAGAATAGCCAGAAACTCGTGTAAATCACATACGCCACCGCGATTGGCCCGGAAACTATTCCGGGCACCGTGAATCTGCCGTTCACCATTTTCTTGATCCCGATTTCCACAGATAAAGACAACCCATGTAGCAAGAAAAAGGCTGTAACTTCCCCGCTGGGCTTCTGTCTGCCGATGTTATAGAACACCAGCTCGTGCATCAGCCCCGAGACGAAAAAAGTAGCCAAAACGGCTGGAATCGGAGCCCATTTTCTCGCCAAAAACCGGGCCGAAAACGACCTGACGGGCTGGTAAACGGTGGGATTCATAATGTTGGTGACCATCAAATTCCATCTCCTCCCCCAGAAATCTTGAAGTGAAGTGGACAGATAAGGCTCGTCGAATGGTGGCTCGAGCTCGATTCGGAGCAGGGCATTCGCCGTGGAAGAGACAAGGCCCAGTATCATCTCCAACATAAAGTAAATATGGAGACAATAGAAAAACAAAATGATCTTGGGATGCAGAAGATCCTTAAAATAGTAAAGTCGGACAAGAAGAACCAAAATGGCCAATTTGATGACATAATTAAGAATCGATCTGCCACTTTTCTTGGCCGACTCCCGAGATTTGAATTTGATGGGAAAACAAGCCAAGGGAATGAAACGAGACAATGGAACGGGTGGATCTGATGAAAGGGGGCCTTTATTGAAGGCAAAAAGCACAAGTTTGAAGTTAGAAAGCCAAGAGATGAAGAAAGAAGTGGTGCCGCCTAAATGTATGGAGGTGAGATTGAGAGGGAGACACAGAAACAAGAAACTCACAGGAAGAATAGCAAGGAATCTGGCTTTGGTAACAGCGGGGAAGAATTTGCTGACTTCGTGGCAGTAGCATAAGGATACCACCACCGTGAGCCACACAAGAACGAAGTTGTTGATCTCTCCTTCCATTGATGCAGATTTGATTTCAGTGTGTGACTGATGAAAGATGGTTGTACTATTTCCTAACCTAATTATCCTATGTATTTAGGTTGGTGTGTTTTAAGAAAGTCGTTGGAAAATTATATTTTGAAAGAAAAAAAAATTTCTCTGACTTTGTGGTTTTATAAGATAAAAAAATTATCCAACTTGGTTAATGTATTTAATGATGACGATAGATGAGTAAAATAATAGATAATGATATTGTTATCATGAAAAATGGACTAAATATTTTAGACGAAAAGAAAGACGAAAAGAAAGTGTGAAACTTTTGTTCCACATGAGAAAAATGAAAGATTTTAAATGACTTTAAAATGAGTTACAATGGACTTCTAGCTATATTAACTTGGTTAATCATTTTCGTAAAATATGAATGAATATGAAGTAGTTGCTATAGGGGTTCATTGTGCACTCGCGCAAGCGCGGGCCTGGGCCCGGGGCATAATAAAATGGTATGAGAGACATTCACCGGCAGGAAACCCGGGAAATAAGTGTTACGCAGGACAAAGTGCTACATGACGGGAGCCACCTCTTGAACCTGTAAAGCCACCTCTAGATTTTCGGTGCTGGTGGATTAGGTCAGGTCGCGACGAGGACGGCGCGTTCTGAAGGAGGGGTGATTGTGATATATCTCTCCCACATGAGAAAAATGAACTCTAGATTCTCGGTGCTGGTGGATTAGGTCAGGCCGCGACGAGGACGTCGCGTTCTGAAGGAGGGGTGATTGTGATATCTGTTCTCGCGTTCTGAAGGAGGGTCAATTGTGATATCTCTGTCTCACATGAGAAAAATGAATGCTTTAAAATGAGTTTAAAATGAGCTAAAATGGACTTGTATAGCAACTTGGGTTAATCATTTTCATAAAGCGAGGATTTACGAATACGAAGTAGTTGCTATAAGGGCCCATTCTGCAGTCGCGCAAGCCTTATAGGGGTCCATTGTGCAGTCGCGCAAGCACGAATCTGAGCCCGAAACGTGATAAAAAGAGTTTGAACTTTATACTTGAGACGAAAATAGTATAATTATTAGATACTTTGGCGACTGTGCGGTGGGAGACGTCTTGATTGCATTGAAAAATTTGGATTTTGATAAGCAAAAAATTAAATTAATATATTTGTCTGTTTTATCGTATATGTTACAAAAATTGAGTTTTGCTCTGCTTTCTTTGTTATTTTTGGAATTTTATTTATTTATTTGATATGACATTGATGTGACACTCTGCGAGTCTGTGATATTTATGTGGTTCTAACATGACATTGATGTGTGCAATATTTTCAATGAAAAATAAATAAAATTGCCAAAAATTGAATATACAAGACTAAATTGGTATTTGACCATGTAAAAGAACAAAATCATTAAAAAAACATATACATTGAACCGAAATTTCAATTTTTTGTTTTAATAATATGAAAATAACTTTTTACCCTTTTCAATAAATATATCTATATTATTAGTGACAAGGCAATGCACACGAGAATAACATGGCAAATTGGGCAGTGGCTCAATCTATGCTGGCAGTCAGACACTGCCTGATCTGCCAACATCAAGGACCCGGATCACCCGATGTTCCGGGTAATACGGGCCGTTGCTATCCCATTCGAGCACTGTTCGGTTGAGGTAGCATGGGTCATTCTATACTACACCGGGTGAATTTCACCCGATGCAGCTCTGGATGTGGGGCCCGGGCAATGAACGACCCAGATCCACCGGATGAATTTTACCGATGGATCATAGAAGCTCTCGGGTAGCATAGACTGCTCCTAAAAAAAGATTGGAGGGAGTAGGTGTCGGTGTCAGTCTTAAAATAGTGAAGGCCACTGCACAAGGTGGATGCTCGCCTTTTTTATATGTATTGTGGTCTACCCCTTTTTCACATGACTAAGTTGTCTCAATATTTATTCAAATGTTATACAATTTTAAAATGATTAATATTCACTACATATATTAAAATCATTCTGTTATAAAAAGGATTGATATAAAAATATCAAATAAATTAATATGATTTTAATGATTCGATTAAGAAATTTGATATGTGGTGTATGCGTTGAAAAATGTAAAGCATTTAAGTATTATTATTGAGGAATTATACCCTCTCATAGAGCTTTCCTACATGATGGAGGTGGTGATATATGAAGTAAGAAGGGGCAACATTTTACACTCTATTTGGACAATAGTAGGTTTTCATGTGAGATAGATCAAAGAAGGTTAGTTCCTCTCCAAATATTCATGGTCATATAATTGAGAAAAAACTGCTAAAAATATCGAGGTATTCTTAATCGAAAAATGATCCAAAAAGATATGATGTTATTTTTTGAAAAATAATTTCTAATAAAAAATTAACGACCTATAATAGAGGGGTCCATTTCGGCTCAGACCTCCGAAATCTCAAGTGCGACACTATTTGGAGTCCACCATTTTGAAACCATTGGAGTCCACCATTTTGAAACCTTGGAATTTGTCAATGATAAGTTTCTTTATACCGGAAGTTTATGTTCTATGTTTTATCTCCAAGGATTCATTGACAATCAATGCACCCTTTGTGTCTTTGCATCGTGATTCATGCGCGTCCCTAGGCTTGGTTGGTGGGATTTGAAGCCAATTTAGCCACCCTTGGGCTAAAGAGAGCTCAGACCCCACCTATCTTTTTTTCTCCCAAAAAATTAGTAGTTTTAATTTTTAAATTTTTTTTTTCACTCCTTACATGCTTTTAAAAAAAATTTAGCCCCATGTAAAAATATTAAAAATAAAATAACAATTACAAATCACGCTTCATTCGCGTATATTGTTTGATTTATTATCGTAACTTTTGAAATTATACGATTTTTTGGTAAAAGTTGACAACTCTAAAATTATGTTGCATATTTATTTGAAATTATTTCAATTGTCATAATATTGACTAATGATGTATATGAATTTGGATTTTTACCCTAAAAATCTATTGTTGTGGATGTTAGGAAAAATAACCAATTGGCTGAAATATTTGAAAATTATATTATTGTTGATCTTGTATTGCTAATAACCAAAAATTAAATAATTATGCGATTTGAAAAATAATTATTTGTTGAATTTTTTTTGGAATGATTAGATTTCTAAGTTAGATAACTTAGAGAATGAAGAAAAATAACAAAATATCAAGTTATTTTTAACCATTATAACAAATATCTATTACAATATAGAGGTGAACAAAATATCCATTTGAACCGAAATAATCGAATGGGAAAAATTAATTCATGTTTATTCGAAATTTTTGTTTCATCAGTTTTAAAATAACAATTATTTCAGTTCAGTTTCGGTTTTTAACATAAAACTGTAATAAGGTTAACCGACAAATCGAACTTTTATAAAAAAAATTAATATTATTAAATTTTAATAAAGTTTATTAGGATATAAATATTATGAATTTTTAATAAAAATTTATTGGACAATATTACTAGATTTGAAAATTATATATTTTTATATAATAAATTTTAAAATTATTTTGTTCAGTTTTTATATTAAGTTTTGTTAGTTAAAACTTGAAAAAAATCTATACGTTCACTTAATTATGTTTCCGATCAAAATTAGAGCTGTCAGACGGGCCAACCCATGACGGGGCGGGCCGGCCCACCAAAAACCCACCTTTTGGCGGGTCGAGGGCGAGCCGACCCACCATCCCGACGGGCTGAAAATCCTCAACCCAACCCAACCCAAGGTGGGTTGCGGGTTAGGCGGGTCGGCCCGCGGGTTGGTTCATTACAAATATAAATATATAAAAATTATTATAATTAATTATAAATATTATTTCATAAATAAATATTAATATAAACATATTAATTAAAATTTTAATTATTGATTTATGTAAATTTTATATAAAGTAATTAATACAAAAAAATTCACAACTTTCATTAAAAAATACATTTATCACAATAAAATTTAAAATAAAATATTAATTCTCCAGGCCCGCGGGCCAACACGCGCGGGTCACGGGCTGTAACACCCGAAAATTTTTATACGTAAATTCGCATGCATAATTAGGGAAAATAATTATTTAAAATTTATATTTGGGTTAAATGACATTTATGTGTTATTATGTAAATTATATGCATGATTTAAATTTATTTTTAGCATTTAACCCGCAATTATTGTATTTTTAGATTTTGAGAAAATAAGTTATTTGACCGCGTAGACGGGACCGTGGACAGACAAAGTATTTTTTTTTTTTTCATCCCAAATATTTTAGAAGGCTTTTAGTGGCCATAAATAATTATTTGGAAGATTTTATTCCCAAAATTTATGATATTTTATTTATGTATTTTAGAAAGTTCATTTTTAGCCAAAATAAGTCATTTTAATAACTTTTATTAATTTTTAAAACTCCCTTAAATTAATATTTCGGGATTTATGTTTTATATCAGATTAGTATGTATTTTTAAAAGTTTAAAATTTTATGTTTATGTTATATTATCTACCTAATTAATTTATATTATCTATTAACCTATTTTCTACCCAAAATTGTATCTCAAAAATCATTTCCTATACTACGTAAACCCTATCAGCCGCCTCCACTCTCCTTTCCCCCTCCATTCCATCGATCAACAGCAGATTTCCAGAGCACCATGGCCGATCCTTGGAGTTTATCAAGTTGTTCGTCGTTTCGTCGTCCCGGAGTTGTACACGCGGTTACCTTTGTTAATAAATCAAAAGGCATGTTTAATCTTTTCCTTCCTCACCATATAAGCTATATATACGTTTCATGACACATTTATAAGGTTTTTACTTTGATTTTTCTGATACATGCAAGATATTAAATTGTATATTGGAGCAACTCGTTTTCTTTCATGTTTGGTGGCATCTCTAACGTTTTCTTGTCATGGAACAAGCATGGCTGCTGGTCCAGGTCTAGAGGAGTTTCCTTAGGGTCCCTAGGGTCGAGCTTGGTCAGGGTTTGGGGCTGTAATGGGTTGGAACCGAAGCCCTTTGCTTCTGATGCACAACAGGTCGCAGTTTGAGCGGTCTGCATAAAATGACTCGTTCTCGGTCCACAGGTCGACTTTAGGCTTGGTTCCAGTTGGGTTAGAACCGCAAGACAGAGAAAAAGGTAGTACAGGTGGGCCTCCGGCCGTTGGTTGCCGGATATGGGCGGCCGAACTGCCTGAAGTTTCTGGTCGCGTTCTGCACGTGAGCAGAAACTAGGGGTAGATTGTTTTAGTTTGTTCTCCTTCTACAGAGTTCCGTTTGAGGTAAAATTTGTTGGGTTAGAACCTTCTGGATGTTGGCTAAGTATGGCAATGGTTTAACGGCCAAAGGTGGCCGGATCAAGCGGCACGGGCAGTTTTTCCAAAGTCGCTCAGGGCTGCCGTGAGTTAGGATTAAGGAAAGAAAGGCTAAGGTTGTGTCTAGGCTTTAGGCGGGCCGGGCTTGGTGTTTTGGGTCAGGGTCGAGTCAGTCAAGTCATGGGTTGGGTTTGGTCGGTCCGGGTCCGGGTTAGGTGGGCCGGGCTCGGGTATTTTAATTTTTAAGTGTTTATTTATATAATTGGTTTTTTGGCTTTTAAATTAATAAAAAAATTATTTGGGCCTCCAAATAATTTTATTTGGATTTAAATAATTTATTTAAGTTAGCCCAATGATTTTTATGGGTTTGGGAGCCCATGAGAATTTTTGGGCCAGTCAGTGGATCTTTGGGCCAGTCTAGAGTTTTATTGGGTTTAATTAGGTTAATGGGCTTAAATATTTTATTTAGGCCCGATTAAGTTTAATTAAGTTATTTGGGCTAAAATATGATTTTCGGGCTTAGCTTAAGTTAAAGGGCTTAAATGTTTTTATTTATGCCCATTTATGAATAATGATATTTAATTAAAAATTTATTTCTATTGGGCTTTTATTTAAGTTTAATGGGCTTAGAGTGAGTGACCAGCAGTCTGGACCAACCCATGAAAAATTAACTAAGTCCGAAATATATATTTAATTATTTTTATGCATGAAGTTTATTTTAAGTATAAGTAATTTATTATGAAAATTAATTAAATATATATTACGGACATATTTTAAGTGCATGCATACATGAAATATTTTATAATGTGTTTATGATCAAGAATTGAGCATGAAAAATATTTTTATGGAAATTGAAGTGATGTGGCGGCACAGATGTGGTTTACCACCGGCACTGAGGTAGTTCTACTACCGGCATAGAAGTGGTTTTACCACTGGCACATAGGTAGTTTACTACCGGCATAAAAGTGGTTTTACCACTGGCACAGAAGTAGTTTACTACCAGCATAGAGGTGGATTTATCCACCGCCACGTACGATGGTTGTTAGACTGATCAGTCGACACAGTTATTAGTCACATTCATGGATATGACCATACTCAGTTTTTAAGATTATGACATGCTCAATTATATTATGTATGATTAGTTATGATGTATGTATGATGATCATAGTTATGGCTAGCAAGAATTCATGGTGCATTATTTTACGAGCATGCATGCATATTCATAATGATTATATATATTAGTATGATTATGTGATGCATTATTTTAACCCTTGTTGCAAAGGTTTAGGCATGTTGAGCCCTTAGGCTCACTACGCTTATATGGTGCAGGTGACTACGATGATTCTTATGTTGCTCCTACCGGTGGCGAGGACGTATGAGTGAGCACGGCAGTGGCCCCGTGACCGTCGCATTGAGTCTTAGCATGTTAGAGTACTTAGAGAATTTATAAAACATGTTTCGTATTTTTTTTAAGTTTTCAGTGTTTGAGATAAATAATTTTTATATTGTTTCCGCATTTGAGATTTATGGATTTTTACTTAGATATTATTATTATTTTATTTAGCACGACGTGAGATTTTCAGTGGTTTAATGTTATTATTTATTTAAGCTTTTATTTTAAGAATTTTATTTATTAGCAGTATTTTAATGTTGATACATATATGTATGGGCATATATGTATAGTAATATTTTTAGTTATTTTTTTTAAAAAAAAAAAAAAAATTTTCCGCATTTTATTAGTAGTAGGTGTTTCATGGGCCTAGGCAGGTTGGCCCATCTAGGCCCACCTTTTGTTGAGTTAAAAAAATTTCAATCCAACCCACTTAAATTGTGTGGCGGGGCGGGCCGATCCGGCGGGCCTAACCCAAATTGACGGCTCCAATCAAAATAATAATTTTTTGGTCTGGTTCGTTCCATTTTGTAATAAAATAATGTGTATTCAGTTTAATTTGTCAATAATTTGATTTTAAAAAATGCAATTCAATTTTAATGGAATGTTAACCCTAAATATTACTAATACGGGACGGAGGCAGCTCCAACTAATTTTGAATCCTGATTCCTCCCCTAGGTGGAATGCAGCTCCCTCACCCTCGATTGTCATAAGTTGACTTGAACATTACTTAGCACTGTTTGGAACCCAGGGGCGGATCCAAAGAATAAGGTTTGGGGGCCGTATATTAAGTGACGACAATGTGTGGCATTGTTGGAGCTACCAATTTTCAAAAATGACTATTATTTTCGCTCTTTTGACATTTGGTATATGCGTTATTTTTCTAAATTTTTTTGTTTGAGTGTTAGATATATATAAAGAAAAATATTTGAAATTTTTTTGTTCGAGATCCACACAGATCTGTTATTATTAGCGAAATCAAATTTGAACTTAATAAAAATCCTATTTTTTGAGTCATTTTATTTTTTTATTTTTAAAATATAATTTAAAGTTGAGAAGTATATTTTTAAAACTAACTTTTTAGACCTTTTTCCGTACTAAAAAAGTGAGTTAAAATAAAATTTTAATTAAAAAAAACTTTTAGTTTTATAAAAAATATCAACGGCTAACGTCATTACATGAAAAAAATACTTCAATTTAAATAAGGCTTAATAATAGACATTATTGTTCAATCACTAAAACTGACCCAATTAAAAAAATTGAAGACGTGTAAATAAATCCTTGAGCCCAAAACAAATAAAAAAAAATTAATTAAAATTTGGATAAGAAGATTCGAACTGTGGTCTCTTAAGCTTTGGAGAAATGTCCATGTCATCTGGGCTAAATGCACATAAAGTTGAATAGATAACTAAAATATATATACACATTTAATAAAAACTAGTAAGGTACACGTGCAACATACTTCAAACTTTTGTGAACAATTTGATAATAGTAAGCGATATATATTTAATTTAAGTAATGATTCAAATCATTACAGCCATACAATTCGGGAAAAATAGAGATTATAAATATTCTTAAAGTTTTTCTTGCTTAATCTTTGTTTCTTGATCCTTGTGCTTCTTTTCTTGCATTGATAGTTTTTTTCTTTTTTGGAAGAATGATGACATTTTTTTTATCATCTCCTATCTCGACTAAATGGCTTTGGCATGTTTTTTCTTCTTGATTTGTTGCTGAAATATTTTGAGTTATTTTTTTGTGATGTCCATGGCTCGTATGTTGATGTTTGTCTTCCATTTTTTTTTTTTGTTTTCCTCTTCTTCTCTTCTTTGAAATTCGTTGGCAGGACATTTGTTTTCTTCAATGCTTCTACCATGATGGACAATGATTGGTTTTTTTCTTCTATATTCTTGTCCAATTTGAATAGAAACTTGTATTTGTCTTTTTTTTTATGCTTGAAACGTTATAGATACTTGTTGAGGTCCTCTACCTGTTATTACATTTATGTGGCTTTCGATTATCATCATTATATCTACAGAATTATTTATTGTTGTTAGTAAGTGAAGAAGTTTTACCTGGTTAATGAATTCATTAACTTGTAAACCAATCAATATCGTCGCAACTTCTTCAAATAATGTCAATCTTGCTACCAGGTCATCCTCTTGTACCATTAACGTTAAACGATACCTATGAATGTTTATTAGTTAAAAAACAAATTTCTTCATTGCTTTTAAATTAAATTAAATTAAAATATACTCAGTACATCAATTAAGCTTACCTAGGAATTATATTAAGTTTCATAGTGACGTCGTGCATGCAACTACTTCCATTACTCATTTTGATGATAACTCTCAAACAGTTGCCACAAGCTTCATATCATGAATTTGACTTATTCTCAACCTTGTATATTGTTTATTCAAACCAATAGAAGAGATTCTGCCATAATAGAAAACAAAGATTTTTTTTTGTGTACGTGGTTGATATTTTTTTTCAATGTGATGGTGTCATTATAAAATATTTTTCTAAGTTTCGTTGTACATGATGTGAAAAATGATTAGTTTATATCTGTGACAAAGTATCTTTTTCACTAAGTAGTTGCTTAAGAGTGAGTTGCCTCGAGTCTGCAATAAACTTGATGACATACATTTCATTCATGTTTTTTTTGTTGTCATTCATCTGCAACCTGATAAAGAGGTGTTCAGAAATCCGAAATTGACGTATAAAAATTGGAGTTCTAACTTCAAGTGCAGACCATGACTTCAGTCTCTCAAATTGAATACAATATGGACTGTGAAGCATCCCGGTTGTTGCAGCGGATTGTATTTGTGTTTCACTTAAAAATTTGAATGAAATTGAATTAGAGGACCATCATCAAAAATGAATTTCTTAAATTTTATGGTTATTTTGAATTACCTCGATAGATATTTGTTTTCATGTTAAAAAATGTCACTATTGGGTTATCACTTTTGGTGATCTCAAGGAGTTGCCCTTCGTTTTTTGCTAAATCATCCCATAAAATTATTGTGATTGTGTCCAACCTATTAGAAAAATTTGAGTTTGTAATTATAATGACATTGGAATATGAATATTTATTTAATTTCAACTTACATCGAATTTATCAATGTTACTTTTCTTTTGCATCTTTGATCTTTTTCGTCCTTATCGAAAATGTACAAGTGTTTTACTGTCTTCACAATTCCTATGATATCTGGAATATGTACAAAAATTTTTTATCTGTAAAAATTTTTGGTCTAGCATAAATAAGATTAAAAAATACGAATAGATTCTTACCAATGTCTTCGCCATTTGTTGATGCATTCTTCACTTTCGAAAACTCCTTGAAGTTGAAGTTTATTTCCCAATTTGATGGGTTGGGTTGTATCTCGGTGACTCTTGTGTTCCCCTGTAAAATCAGTTCGAAGTTTGGGCTAACATTCGGGAATTTTATGTTTATCTTCTGTAACTTTGGGTTGCAATTAAATACGATAGCTCCTATTGGTTATAAATTGGTCTTGAAATTGTTCTATCGTATTTGAGAATAGAAGTCCATGTATCGTTATTCCCTGTTGTGGAAATACATATGAACATTAATATAATATTTGTCAAAGATAAAATACAGTAGTGTAGTATATATGAGATTCCATGTTAGTGAATATAGAAAATTGTATGTAGTAGAACTAGAACCTCGTCACCAAGCAAAATGAGCTTGCGGATTGATATCGAACTTTGCTTTAATTTGCTAAAGTCGGGTTTCCTTGTCCAAGAACGATGACTTCAAAAGTAATATTTTTTTTTATTCTCGTTCAACAAACTGATAGGAATAACATCTAGATTATTCCATAGTCTTTTGCTATTTGCGATAATATATTATAATATTATATTATTAGTAATAATATTTTGTTTGTTATTTGCAGGTTTTGATATGGATATGGATTGATAAATCATAGTACTGTATTTATACAAGCTTTTTTCTTTATGGATGACTCTAGAACGATTGGTGTCAATTGTTAAGATTTCCGCGCGCATTATTTTCTGTGAGATAAATTATTATTTTTGTCAAAATTTTCAAACAATCGACACCACATTGAAGAAATTTGAATGCAAGTAATATTTTTTAAAAGTATTTCCCTCAAGAAAATATTATAAATTTTAAAAATATTGTTATACCCAAGGATGGTGAAATAAATTTGGATAGACGTTTGGAATACTCATCAGTCATCAATATCAATATTAATATAAGGTGGTTTAATTGACTCTTACTCGTTCAATTTTACAAATTATATACTTTTTTATTCCAGATATCTTTATTATTTTCAATCAGATCCATATTTTATTTTTAAAAAAATATTGTTTTAATTAGATTTAAATTTTAAAACATATTGAAATAATATAATGTTAAATTTTATGTACTCTTTTCTAATAAGGTTCGAATGATTAGCTTGCTAGATATATTTGTATAAATTTATCTATTGACATATATTCGTATTGGTGAATTTATAATGATAATATTTAGGAGATAAAAATTTGAATCTAATAAGTAATAATGATTAATGAACTAACAATAATTTTGGATTAATCGAAAACTTGAATTTTTAAGAAGTTTCACAAACCAATCAAGCCATATATATAGTTTATGTATTAATTTGTCAATTTATCAATAATTCATACACTGAAATATTCTTTTTACTCATTTGTTATTTATAAAGCAAAGTATTTGTGTTTTTTTTATAAGTATAAATTTATTTATTTTTAAACGGTGTTGACAATGATAATAATTATTAATATCAATAATTTAAAATATTTATCTATAATTATATTTATAATAGAGAATGCATTTTTTTATTAATTATAAAATTATAATTTTAGTTAGAAAACAACACAAATTGCTTTATATAAATAATAAATTAGTAAAAATGTATTTCTAGTATATGAACAATTGATAAATTGACACATTGATACATAAACTATATATATATATATATATTTATTTATTTACATATATATGCTTGATTGGTATATGAGCCTTCTTAAAAATTCATGTTTTCGATTAACCAATATTTATTTTTAGTTTATAAATTCATTATTACATATTAGATACAATATTTATCTCCTAAATATTATCATTATTAATTAATCAATTTAAATATATGTCAAGATTAATTTGAAAAAAAAATGTAGTGTTACATGTCCAATTAAAGTTATGAACGTTTCGATAATCTTGTTTCTTGATAATTCAGTATGTTGAATAAAGTTCGAATTTAAAGAAAATAAATTTTTTGTTCATTACCTTTTCTTATTTTAGATTTTGATCAATTAAATTTTCAAATTTTGATACAAATGCACCATCTTTGTTCTTGTTAGGGATTCAGTTCTATAACTGCTGAACCAGTAGGCGATCCCGTAAATCATTAAAAACCGTCGCTCAAAGCATACGGAGTATGGCTTCATGTATGGTTAGTTTGCAAATAGCCGTCAAAATGTAGAGATAACAATGTGAGCTCTCATTTTTTTATGCAACTCAAACATGGTGATCGAGTAACGAACAAGGGCAAACGTCATATTGCAAATATATTTCCCAATCTATCTTTGTACTTGATAAATAGCATTAACGATTGGTCATCAAAGATTATATCATTTTTACTATATTATTATGTATGAGTACCCTAGAAAAACTGCTTTTGATGTCATGGTAAATTTTCTTAAATTTTTCGATTATATCTCATACTCCCCAAAAAAAACTATCATGTCTCATTTCCTCCCACTTTCTCATCGATTTTTCTTCTTACCTTCTTCTTTCTCTTCCATTTTTTCTTTCACTGTCAAATTAAAATTTCCTATGTCTGCACTTTATCAAGTTGGAGTTTTTACCAAATTATATATTTATTGGACACGCATCGCGTGTGCCACGGTGGCTTGTTACATATAATATTGCAGACCTTTCATGATCTTATAGTTCATCCGGAGAAGACCTCATGTTCATACCCGTGAAGGTACTTGGATGACTAAGAAATTTTTTTGATGTTTCTCGTAAGTTTTGTATTTCATGTTCATTTATTCCAAGCTAAGGTCTATAATATTTTTCACATTCATTGGATCATTGATTATTTTACTTGAATTGAACCAATTTCATTTACACATTTAGTCATTTCTTTGGAAGAGATAAGATAGACATAGTAACACCCCATCAGCTAAAGTGAAGGAGAAAACATAGATTCTTCAGCTTTATTCGAACTGTTAGAAAAGAAAGCACAGTCTTTTACAACGGCATATACAAATTGCATAACACGAACGATGATCTTGCAATCTGGACACATTGTAGACTCAATCGTATGCGAAAACAGTACTCTAATACATCCCACAAAAAATTGCCTACGCAGGAATTGTTCGATAGCAAGATAATCTTTTTCACGACATTGAATCTCAATATGTATCTCACAGTGAGGATTGCATCCACAATCGAGAAAAATTGTAGGCCGAGCCAAATCAAGATTTAATAGATTTATTTTAAATATTATGACCGCTCAAACCTTGCAAGCACATAGGCATCCATCGATGCACTTATATAGATAGGATAGGATAAATCAATAGGAACATGAAATGATGAGCATTAACTCAATGAGCAAAGTAATTTGACCTTTGTTCAATGGCAAATATTCAAGTTTATTTAATGAAGACAATGACCATCTTTTACAACAGCTTATACAAATTGCATAACACAAACGATGATCTTGTAATCTGGACACATTGTAGACTCAATCGTATGCGAAAACAGTACTCTAATACATCCCACAAAAAATTGCCTACGCAGGAATTTTTCGATAGCAAGATAATCCCTTTCACGACATTGAATCTCAATATGTATCTCACAGTGAGGATTGCATCCTCAATCGAAAACAATTGTAAGCCGAGCCAAATCAAGATTTAATAGATTTATTTTAAATATTATGACCGCTCAAACCTTGCAAGCACATAGGCATCCATCGATGTCCTTATATAGATAGGATAGGATAGGATAGGATAAACCAATAGGGACATGAAATGATGAGCATTAACTCAATGAGCAAAGTAATTTGAGCGTTTGTTCAATGCAAATATTCAAGTTTATTTAATGAAGACAATGACCATAGAAATTTGACGGTGTGTACAATTGCAAACATTCATGCTTGTTTAATTTACTTTTAATTAATGAAGACAGTGACCAATGACCGAAGAAGCCCAATTTAATGGAAATTTCGAACCTACCCATGGGGTATTATCCCATGGGTGATGTGGAGTGTTGTGATTGGCCTAAATTATGTGGACCCCACATATTTTATATGGGTCCCACATGATTGGACCAGTCATATGCTTCCACACCACCCATGGAATATTATCTCATGGATAGGGTCGAAGGAACCCAATTTAATCTAATCCAATCGTCAGCTTTAATGAAGATAATGAGTTAATGACCAACGACCAAAGAAGGCTAATTTAATCTAATCCATTCTAAGCTTTTAAAAACCCCACTATACCCCTAAGTCTCTTTGCTAATGAAAAGCACGCACATTACAGTAAAAGGATATTAGTGATATTTAACAATTGCAAACATTCATGCTTTTATAAAGGTAATATAATATAATAATAATAATAATAATAATTTATAAAGGTAATAATAATAATAATAATAATAATAATAATAATAGATAGATAGATTTATAAAGGTAATATAGCTCATTTATGGAAGGATTTTATATTCTAGTGTTATTTGAAAATATGCAAAGAATGGTCCTTCAGGGACACTGGGTTATATTTGTTGGCTAATCTTTCCAAAAAAATTTTTGAGTTGTTTGCTATGATGTTGTGGGCAATCTGGAAAGAAATATGTCAATGGAAACATGCATATCTCATGAAGATAGAAGACCGCCGAAGATTGATTGGGTGCTTCCATATTTTGAAGAATTCCGGAAAGCTAAATTAGGCAGTTTACCCTTTTCACAATCTGCACAAACCTCATCAGTGAAAAAATGGTCAAAACCGTCGTCGACATGTAAATCGAGCTGCCAATTCGGTGGCTAATTGCTTAGCACGCTTATGCACTCTCACACATTTCTCCTTTCTCTTGGATTGAAGATGTTTTTCCTTCATGAATTATGGATGTAGCTCTTTGTGATGTTTAATGCATCCTATTTGCTTCCAATAAAAAAATAAAAAATCCCAGTTGATTATATAAAAAATTACACAAAGTTATTCGTTTAGACATCCGTCGACTTTTAGATTAGCTTATATAAACTAAATGATTACAATATATGAATATATGTAAAAGTAAAGGAAGTAAAAATACCATGAATACAATCTAATTAATTTAGATAATATCTTGATGTTTTTTTTTCTGGGGGAAAGACTAAGAAATATCATGAATATTCCAAGTAGATGAAATCAGAGAATTGATTATTTCTGGAACTTAAATGGACACGAGAGTTCAGTGGGGCTAACGAGCCGACGAGTCTTGAGAAACTCCCATAGCGCAAGAGACTCCGTACATCCCTTTATCTCCGCCTTAGTTCTCAGAAACGGCGGAAAGAATAGCCAGAAACTCGTGTAAATCACATACGCCACCGCGATTGGCCCGGAAACTATTCCGGGCACCGTGAATCTGCCGTTCACCATTTTCTTGATCCCGATTTCCACAGATAAAGACAACCCATGTAGCAAGAAAAAGGCTGTAACTTCCCCGCTGGGCTTTTGTCTGCCGATGTTATAGAACACCAGCTCGTGCATCAGCCCCGAGACGAAAAAAGTAGCCAAAACGGCTGGAATCGGAGCCCATTTTCTCGCCAAAAACCGGGCCGAAAACGACCTGACGGGCTGGTAAACGGTGGGATTCATAATGTTGGTGACCATCAAATTCCATCTCCTCCCCCAGAAATCTTGAAGTGAAGTGGACAGATAAGGCTCGTCGAATGGTGGCTCGAGCTCGATTCGGAGCAGGGCATTCGCCGTGGAAGAGACAAGGCCCAGTATCATCTCCAACATAAAGTAAATATGGAGACAATAGAAAAACAAAATGATCTTGGGATGCAGAAGATCCTTAAAATAGTAAAGTCTGACAAGAAGAACCAAGATGGCCAATTTGATGACATAATTAAGAATCGATCTGCCCCTTTTCTTGGCCGACTCCCGAGATTTGAATTTGATGGGAAAAC
Organism: Henckelia pumila; assembly: GCF_033568475.1. Taxonomy (NCBI): domain Eukaryota; kingdom Viridiplantae; phylum Streptophyta; class Magnoliopsida; order Lamiales; family Gesneriaceae; genus Henckelia; species Henckelia pumila. Next base: position 195,637,086 of record NC_133122.1, on the reverse strand, counting down.
AAGCCAAGGGAATGAAACGAGACAATGGAACGTGTGGATCTGATGAAAGGGGGCCTTTATTGAAGGCAAAAAGCACAAGTTTGAAGTTAGAAAGCCAAGAGATGAAGAAAGAAGTGGTGCCGCCTAAATGTATGGAGGTGAGATTGAGAGGGAGACACAGAAACAAGAAACTCACAGGAAGAATAGCAAGGAATCTGGCTTTGGTAACAGCGGGGAAGAATTTGCTAACTTCGTGGCAGTAGCATAAGGATACCACCACCGTGAGCCAGACAAGAAGGAAGTTGTTGATTTCACCTTCCATTGATGCAAAGCTTAATTAGTTTCAATGAAAAGGAACCATCGCTAAGCAATGTGTGTGACTGATGAAATTGATGAGTGGAGTAACGTGCTATTCGCTATAATTATTAGACACTTGACCCGCAGCTCTTGATTGCATTGACAAATTTGAATTTTGATAGTAAGAGAAAATGACAATAATAACTTGTCTATCTTTGCCTTTTATTATCGAATCGTTAAATTTTAGTTTTGGTTCCATCGTTGTTATTTTAGATGAGACTTTTTTTTTTTTCTTTAGCATCGTGCTATATAATATGATAGTATGAGTCTGTAGGACACATCTGGGACGATGATGTGTACATGATCATATCAATATTTCTAACGAAAAAGACCAAAACCATAAAAGAAAAATTGAAATATACATTAGTGAAATTAAATCGAACAATTTAAATTTCACTACAATGAATAAAAATATAGAACCAAAATGGTAATATTCACTTTTCAGAAAATAAATAATATATATGATTAATGAAAAATGCACATGAATATCGGATTTGTCTATGTTGGCTTCAGGGCACTGCTCTGAAGCCAGATCGGACGGCTCGGATCATTACTGCAGGTCAAATCATTTGATCTGCAAAGAGATTCGGACCGTTCATACCCCACCCGACACTATCCGGATGAAATAGCATCGACCGATCCATGAATAGCATTGAAATCAAGTGGGTGGGAGTGGGCCTCGTCTTAAATGCTGAAGGCGACTGCACAAGGTGGATGCTCGCTGTTTATTGGTCAACATTCACCATCTTCCAATTCGTACCTTACCCCACTTTTTTTCCTTTTTTTTTTTTTTTTTTTTTTAGGTTTGACCCTGAAAGGGACCCAATTTCACATAAGTCAAAGGCTTATTGGCTCATGCAGAGAGTAAATCGACCTGAAGGAGAAAGCACATGACCCAATCCCCAGAGCATACCCCACAATATTTCAGCAGAGAATATGCTCCACACGAGGATCGAACCCGCAACGCTGGGAAATTTCTTCTCACGTCACCTCTGGAATCCCCAGAGCATACCCCACAATATTTCAGCAGGGAATATGCTCCACACGAGGATCGAACCCGCAACGCTGGGAAATTTCTTCTCACGTCACCTCTGGACAGGGCATGTCGGTCTGTCATTGGGTTATGGTGGGAATTTCCTAACCTAACCAATCTATTTGGCGTGGATTGAAGTGGGTTGTCCCGTAACCCGCAAATTGCCGGGGCAGGTTGGGATGGGTTAGCCCACCATTTGGACGAGTCTATTCGGTAGTCACAAATACAATCTACGTTTCTCTAAATACAAGTGCTACTTCAGTACCTCTACTTTGACAAATATACATGTGAAATACTTTAACCGTATGTTTTGATGTCTAAAAAATAAAATTTGAAATTAAATTTGAAATTGGATTTGGAATTGAAGTTCATGGAATTCAAATTCCATTTTGGTTTGAAAAAAAGTTAAAATACATATTAAAATTTAATAGCATAAATTTTGAAAAAGTGATATTTTTTTAAAAAAAATATTAGAAAAACTTAAATTTATAACCAAAGTTTATAAATTTATTATTAGAAATAATTTTAATGTTTTTATAAACCCAACTCTCGTGAAATCCCATAAAATCCGACCAATTTTGTAAGAATTTCAATTAGTTAAATGAAATTCCATCAAATACCAATCTCATTTTACAATTCCATTTTGACAAACAACAAAACAGTATCCAAATCCCACCAAATCCCTTCCAAATCATGTCTATCAAACACACTGTTACGGCATGAAAAGAAAAACATTATATTAATTTATTTTCTAAGAATTTCTTCCTAATTCTCCTCTAGACTTTGACTTGTTTCATTATATCTTCTTGTCGAGCTTCAAAATTTGGACCAGAAAATTATAGCCCATTTGATCCAACCACAGAAATGTCCAAAGTGCGAACACAAAAATCAATGGCCCAATGAATAGTTGCAGTGGCTCACATTTCAAAGTATTTGTGAAATAAAACAAAATCCACGTGAATTCAATGAAAATACTTTGAAAATGTCAGAAATACTGAACTATTAATGCAAAACCAATGGTAACAAAAAGTCCAAATAAGAAATTCAAAGTCTCCACAAGACCCAATAATGTGTTTCAAAATAAAAAAAAATCAAGAATGACTCAAATAAATATATCCTAGTCTCCCCTTTGGCAATAAATGGTTAATCAACTGGGATTCCTCGGCTCACGTTAAGGCAAAATTGATGTTATCCAATAATGCGACTCTATGTTGAATTGGGACCAAAACTTGACTCGTTTTGCACTATCAATGACATGAAATCCTACTCATGTAAACATAGAAAATATGAGAAGAGATATGCTAAATTATCAGGTCAAGAACAACACTCAAATTATGCCTCACAAGACAAATCAACTAATGTGAAACTGGTTTGTAAGATCTACCCGCTTTTCAATCTCGGAAACGAACTCTTCCTGATACTATTATCTCCTCAGATCACAGACCAACGACGACGAAGAAAGAAACACCAGAAAGTGAAACAAGAGCAACAAAGGGAAAATTCTTAAGCTACTATTCAGCCACAATCTACGCTGTCTGCCACTCTCTCTTGATTTCAAATGTATAATTCAGCTCCAGGTAGCATCTGTTATCATCGTCCAGGAACTGCACGCATGGTAAAAGATGTCTGTGTGAATTTAGAATGCAAAAATTTGCATAGAAACACAGATACTTTTCAAGATTCAGATGGTTCATTCTCTGTTTGTTGCATTTATGATATGTATCTAACTCATTATCCACGAAAGTTATGGTTCCAGACCTGTGTTTTTGCTGAATATGATCCTCGAGCAAATATGCCAGAAGGAGTCGTTTCTTCCGGCATTTCATGGGTATAAGCCTCTGGCTGGGGACTAAAGGTTCCAATCATCTCTTTCGTGCTGTCCACTGGAGGAAAAGGTTGATCAACACAGAATCTAATTGTTTAATGGTTACACTGGCAGATAAACACAGAGAAAAGAACCTTTGATGCCGGTTTTCCAGACAGTGTTCTTGTACTTGAGGCCTGATACGATGTTGTTGTTGACCTGGAACGTAAAATTGAGGCAATAATGGCTTCCCTCTTTGAGAGTAAACCAGGGGCCTTTCGGGTTCCCATCTTCAGGTATCGGAAGGAGTATATCGTTCCTTCCGGGGGATTTGATTGCAAGGCTCAAGATTTTCACTTCTGGATCAAGAGTTTCTACAATGTCGAAGATTGCACAAGACTTAGTTACAAGTTGTATAGGATACCACAAACAGGGGTGAATCTAGTGGATGATTAGGGGAGAAAAATTCTTAGTGACATTTTTGTGCAGAGTCATCTTCTAGCTAGCTAAAAATTCTGATAATTATTTCACATTTTGGATCCTCACAACAATTTTCTTCAAGCTAATTGATTACCGAAACAGTCATAAATTCAGAGTATAAGATAATTAATTGTTCTTAATGAAACAGTAAAGAATATCTTTTTAGAAGCAATGATTGAAGTAGTTAGGTTGATTTGAGATATATGTTCAGAGTTGCAGAGAAATTATACGGACAAGAAGATCAATACAATGTGGTGCTGGAGATGTTCTTGTACTGGACAGATCCAACATAATCCCAAAAATGACCAGAATGTTTGACAAGGAATCTTATCGAAATGCACCCAAGATTTGAGTTTTTACAACAAACAAATGAAATATAATCAATTTTTTTAATATATATATAACAAAAAAAACAGACCAGAAAAATAATGAAAATAATTACCTCCGACAGAGTTAACGTCCACACTCCCAAGAAGCTGCTCCTTCCACCTCCTCAAACTCTCATCATCCTATAATGGCAACATTTTCAGGCATAATCTCGACAATTCGGACATGAGTAAAAAACACAAACCTTGTCTTTTTCGGAGAGTTCTTTGAGGGTGCACTGGGGACCCAACTGAATCTTGGATTCCGTATCTTCATCATCTTCATCCTCAGTGGCATAAAGGGAGGTCTCACTCATCTGTCTGCTGACCCTCCCCTCGGAACCGGGCACGACATCTGGGTCCGGATCGTTCGACCCGGATTTGTCAGTAACCGGGTCCCCCTTCTCATCAAATCCCATGCTTTTGGAACTCGACACAGCTCCAACAGCCAAAGACATCAACCAGTAATATATTCACCGGAATTCGTTTCGTTAAAAGAAAGAAACCCAGATTCAAAAGGACAAAACAGAAAGAAACAAAAAGAAACTCTCTTTTTACATGTAATAATCAAAAATCAAATCAAATCAAATGAAATGATTAAAAGAAAATAAGAGAGAGAGAGAGAGAATCCAATAAAGGGGTGAGGATGAAAAAGAAACTGGATAAGTCCCCCAAAAGAGACCACCCAGAAAAGGACACGGGGAGCGCAGGAAAATCAAGAAACGAAAATGAGAGAGAACGGAAATTGCTCGGGGGAAGTTGAAACAAAAATGGAAATGGTCATGTGGTGATCCGTGATTGCGAATAAATCGGGGAATGAATGTAGAAAAAGTAATAATAATAAAAAAAAAAATCAAGAAAGGAGACAGAGAGGTAAAAAGGATTGGAGAGATCGTGAAGGTCAGTCACTTGCACTTCTTCCAAGGAAACGTCAACCACATGAAACGTGACAACATTAAAAGATATTAATTCTGTCCTTTTCTCATTTTTAAGTCGATTTGATATTTATTTTAAAAATATTTTTAATATTTTATAAGCGAAAAAAATTTAAATTACTTGTTTAAACAAAATTTTTATAAAATGTTTTTAAATAATATTTTTAAAAAAATATTCTCTAAGTATTGTTTTTTAAAAATACTTGATTGGTGTTTTTAAATATTTTTATAATAGAACTATGGAAAATAAAGATAAACAACATTACTTTTTTATGTTAAAATATTTTTATAAAATAGTTATTCAAACATATTCTTAATTGCTTAAACATGTATACTGAAAATATTAAACTAATGCATTAAAGAGAAAGGACACACAAATCTAGGAATGTCCTATATATATTTAATACAAACACTTTTCTAAATCGATTTCACATATCTATTTTGTGAGATTGATTAACTATAGTATTATTTTTTATGATACAAAAAGTTTTAATTTTCATTGTAAATATTAAAATATGTGTCGAATCGACTCGTCTCACGAATACAAATCCATGAAACCGTCATATGAGATGTAATATTTAATTAACACAAAAATTCTTATGAGACAATCTCACGAGTCAATTTGTGCGACGGATATTTTATTTGAGTCATCCATAAAAAAGTATTGGTTTTCATGACAAAATTATTACTTTTAATTATAAATAAGGGTTAAATTGATTTATCTCACGGATAAAGATTCGTGATACTGTCTCACAAGAGACCTACTCATTAATTAATACTGTTTGTCATGTACTTTCTTTTCAAATAATTAATCTCAATGAATATATTAAATCGTCTTATGTTGTCATATTTAATTTGTTTCCATTTCTTCCGGTGTTTGATAAGTAAAAGTATATATCACTCACAAATCACAATTATGTAAAATGCACATATCACTGATTTGAATAGAACATGTATGATGTAATAAATCAAAATATATAAATTAAAATTGATGGTATAATGTCGACATTATTATTCTAATTATTTTTTGTGCTTGAATCGTCATTGGCTAATCATTGGGTGTAGGATATGTGCTTCCACTTGCAAGCATACACACAAATTTTTTATAAATTAATATCGTTGACATCATAAAATTTTATTAATTTAGACAGGAGTGTTAATTGATCGATATATTAATAATTAATGAGTGAATTGTGAATAAATTCCTAAATTCAAACTTAACTTTTTTATAAATCTCTACAATAAATTTTTTTTTTTAAACTCCCTAGGACCAACAAACTTGATCAAATCCAATGTTTAATTCTTGTACCCAAATTATGCATTTATGTACTACATTTATGTACTTCATTTATGCAATGTTTGTGCTCAATTATGGTACTTGAATTATCCGCGAAAATGGTATCAGAGATTTAGGTTAATTATTCAGACTTTATATTATTCGTTAATTCATACTTTCCTTTGTTGAGAAGAAGATTTTTACAAAATATGACTTCAAACGAAGGTTTGAATTAATAGGATTTTATTCATATGAAATTCTATGAACAAGTTAATCTATTCACAATAGATTACTTACAACAGGTTGTGATTAATGCTCTCAATTTTAAGGGATAAAGAAAGATGATTTATAACTCTCAATTTTAAAAAAAACTTGGAGGATTCAATAAGAATTCTAAAAGATGGAAAACCAAGAGAATCGGATAAGGGACAATCTCTTAATCAAATTCGAGAACTCTGTTCACAAACAGAATAAGAAGCAACTTTTGAGATTAGTAAATCATGAGCATGATTTACTAAAACGCATTGAAAAAGTAAAAAATAGTTACAATACTCTACCTACTGAGGCCTTAGAAGTATTAAGGCTAAATAGTCTTAATCGATAGGTAAAACAATGTCACGTACAAAGGATTAAATGCTAAACACTTTGTTAAGACAAATTTGAGGACCACTAGAGAGTTGAAACAAATAAATTTGAGTATAGAGAGTTAAAGAGAAATAAATATTTGGGTTTGGGGATTTTAAAATAATTTGTCCATAATTTTGTTTTAAAAAGAATTTTTCCAATTCATAAATTTAAGCGTGCCAAATCAATCATTATGTTTCACACGTCATTTTTTGAATTGATAAAAAAAAATTAAAATTCGTTGTACATATTTGTATTTATGAAAATAAATAATTGATATTAATTGTCTTTAATAATCATATAATAATATTGTATAACCAAACAAAATACACCGTAAGCATCTCTGTAAATAATCATTAAATTAAGCACTCATCAACAATAATTTTCACAAATTTTTGTTGTAATTCCAAAAAACAGTATCGAAGTTTTTTTTAAAAAAAAGAAGAATATATAATTTTTTTGGATGTCAGGGAAAAAAATTTGAAAAAAAATGTAACTATATTTAAATTTCAATAAAAAAAAAATTAGAATCATATTTTAATAAAACTTTCTAGTTATGTTTTTAATTTAAAAATATTATTATTTATTTAAGTGAAAGGATCATAAATTAAGAAGAGTGTTATTTATACTTCAAAAGAGTTGATCACACTCCAAGTTATATTTTTATTGTATTAGTTGACAAAATTACCCTTATCTATGACATTCTAAATATATATAAAATTTTGTTTGACCTTCCAAACATATATTTGCATTCATTATAAAAAGACAAAAACTTTTATGAGAAGGTTTCAAGGGTCATTTTTCTGAGACGGATCTATTATATGATTATCAATTAAAAATATTATATTTTATGCCAAAAGTATCACTTATTATTATAAATATGAGTAGGATTAGGGGTGGTTCGGTATGATATACCGTGGTATTCGTTGAATACCGCATACCGTACCGAAAATTTCGGTATACCGAAATTTAGGTATGACATAAATCTATACCGTTCTTATCGAAAAATTTCGGTATATCGAAATTCGGTACGGTATCGGTATGATACCCTGTGTACCGATATTTTATTTTAAAAAATAGTTTTAAAAAATATTTTAAAAGTCGGTATACCGATACCGTGTATATCGACTTTTTAAATATTTTTTTGATATACCGAAATACCAAAATTTTGCAAATCATATACCGATATCGATACCGAGAATTTCGGTACGGTATCATACCGAACCGAAATTTTCGGTATACCAAAATTTTTGGTATATACGGTTTTTTTTCGGTACGGTATATGCGGTATGACGACATTTCGATAATTTTTTCCAGCCCTAAGTAGGGTTGACCCGTCTCACGAATGAGACCGTCTCACAAAAGTGTTATTCTTTATAAAATTTATTATGTTTAAATCACTCATATTTTTATTCTAGATATAATCAAACAATAATATTTTAACAATTAACGTGCAAAAAAATTTATATATTTTATGTTTTATCTCGAATTTCACAAAATATTATAAAATTTTTGTTAAATCAAATTAAATATTAACTATTAACTATTATCTAAATTCGTGTATAATTTGATTTGGTTATATCATGATTAACTCCATTATTAATTTTAAGAATATATATTATCTTACTTCAATTCATTAAATATTTGAAAATTTGACCAGATAATAAATTGAAGTTCCGGAATGATATTTTTTATTTTTATTTTTTTAGAAAGTATTTAATTTCTTTTATTTATTGAAAATATTTACTTAATTTTATTGCTTAGAAATAAAGTATTTTAATTAGTATTATTTTAATTATTTTATTTTATTTGTTTTCAAATCAAGTAATTACACAATAATATATAATTTATACTGAAACTAATATTATAAATTCACGACATATTTATAAATAAATAAAAATAAATATTATATTATACCTTTTAATATACTATATTATTATTATTGAAAATTATATTATTACTTTGATAAGCAAAGTATCTAGTCATATAAACTAATGTAATTAAAATGTATAAAAAATTAGATAACTATATCAATATTTAACAATTCATTTAAATTTTAGTATTATTGCTATAGTGTGAAAAAATAAAAAACTCTCCAAATTCAGTTAATACGATGATAAATTATATTTTTAGGAGATTTACTATATAAATTTTTTTCTATTATTTATATTAGTTTTAAGATTTTCTCTAAAAATGATGGATTGCTTATTTATTTGTTTATTAATTATACAAGGAAATTAGTTTATATTAGGTATGAGTTTAAATTTTAGAGTGATTTAAAACTCACTAAACAATATGAAAGGATAATATTATTAATATGTAAAATAAAAAATTAAAGTGAAGTGTTATTAGTATTTTTTAGAGTGTAAATAACATTACTTTAAATTTATACAAGTGTCTTCAAAAAATTATTCTTGTTAAATGGTGTTTGCAAAGCTGGCTTGACCATAATCGAAGGTAATTGAGAAGAAAGAGAACCTACTGGGCTGGATTTTAATTCAGTGGCCTAGGATTAAATAAAAAGCCCAGTAAGGCCTCTGGTTTTCAATAAGACCAAAATTCCAAGTTAGCCATTGTAGGGAAACTAATACCATCTCTCTGAAGCTTCGGGCTTCAGTTAGCTAACGCAGACATACACTTGTGACTTGAGTTTAAGGCGAGTTTTCGAGTTTGAGATCCAATTTTAATAACTTTTCCTCCTACTAAAAAAAGGAAAAAGAAAGAATAAAAAAGAAAGACCTCTACATAAGAAACCCCAGAAATTCGAGTTAGATGAAAAAAATTCACATATTACAAATTGAACCACGATGCTAGCATTTCTAGTAGAGGTTGGTGTCTCTCAGAATTTTTCGTGTTCGAGTAACTTTAATAGAGTTTATTTTTTTGTTAAAACAAAAAAACAATAAAAAAACAAAACGAAACATAATCGTCTGATAGTCTCCTCATTCGAATCAAGTGTGTATCCTAAGGTAGGAGGTAGGCCACACAAGCAAAGTGAACCAAAATCATATTTGCCAATTGCCACAAGTGTTTGATAAACTAATATTTTCTAAAAAATATATAATTGAGTGAAACCTTGTGTCGGTTCGAAGCCAACTATTTTATTGTATCTTTATGCTATAAACTAGTTCAGATTTTTTCAGAAGACCGCTAAACAACACAAAACAAATTAGTTCGTCTAATTTCGGTTGATTCATTTTATTTTAATTACTTGAAACAATTGTTAAAATTAAGGTTAGATGAGCGTTAAGCTACCTTTGAACTTGGTTTTGTTTTGGTTTGAAGCACCAAACAGTTGGTTCCTACATATATATGCCGAGAAACAAATTATAAGCAATTATTACGTACATTTTTGAAAACACAAAAATAAATAAGGTTATTTTATGATCAATAAAATGTTATTGTGCAAGAATCTCCTCCAAAACCATGAAATGACATCAAAAACACTTATTTTCCATACTATGCTAAATTTTTTTTATATTTAAGACGAGGAAAAAATTCGTCCAAGATTTTACTTGCGCGATATAAATAATTTACCCATACGAAACGTCGGATACACGCCACGTGTATTTTACAGTGGAATCTATAAAATATTTTTTAAAAAAAATATCTGCTACATAAAACTAATCCGATAGGAATCCACTTTGTAGAATGACTTCAAACACCAGCGTTACCCACCAAATTCATTTCAAAATATGCCAACAGTCGGGGTCAGAAATGTCATTCGAACAAAACATAAAGCTGACACAAGGGCATATTCGTAATTCGATCTCGATGTATGATTATTATATTTAAATTTATTTATTACGTAAAAAAGCGACAAAGGGGAAGAGAGAGATTCGAAACAGAGAACTGAAGAAAGAAAAAGAAGAAAGAGAGAGAGAACAGATAAGAGGGAAGAGCCGTTTGAGTTTTCCGTTAATTTTTTCGTTTGAAGCTACATTAACATGGTGTCGGATCAAGAGATTGCCCAAGGAGTGGAGACGGTGCTCCGTCACTCCGACCCTAACGCCGTCACCTCCCTAAACGGTGTCGTGCAGCAGCTGGAAGCCAAGCTAGGGTTGGACCTCTCCCACAAAGCTGGCTTTATCAGGGACCAGATTACCTACCTTCTCCGCTCGCACCCAGTGCCCAAGGACCACCTGCCACCACAGCCCTACCTTCAAATCCCGAATACTTTTCTTCCCCAGCAATTTCTTCATCCCCATTTCGCTGTTCAGCAACCGCCGCTGCAGCAGAATGATGCTACTCCGCCGGGGTCGAAAGTGCAACACATTGACCCGAAGATGTTGCAGGTGTCGAAGGGGAGAGCAGGGGCGGCTCAGAGTGCAGCGGCAAATGTTTCTGAAGCTCCGAAAGGAAGGTATGTTAATGTCATCCACCCATTTTTTTATGTCGCAGATTCGAGGAGCTTGGGTTTGTTTACCCTGCTGGGTAGATGGAGTTGTTATTTTTGCAAAGGTTACGGCCAAGTTTTAACTCTGGACATGTAGATATAGTTGCTTATTTATGTGGTTTGTGTGCAATAAATGGTACCTGTTGGTTTTTATTGTAAAAATTACGATCGACTTAGGGTTAGGGTTTACTTTCTTGAATTGTGAACTAAGTGGGTCTCCACAGAAATTAACTTTTCTCTGGGTTATTTTACTTCAACTGCAATGCCGATGGTAAAGTTCCGATTTTTATGGTCCACTCCGTCTTTTTAATGGGTGCTGTTTCTGAGCGGAGTAAGTCGTAACTATTGTCCGCCATCTACTTGAATTTTTCGCTTGCTTTTATGGAAAATGTGCTTGTTTTATATGTTTTTAACCACTTCACTATATATATATGCTGTCATGATGTTTATTATAGTATATAATGGTTTTCCTAACAAAAAAACATTACCGAGAGTTTATATTGCTGCAAAGGGACTTTGATGTGGGTTGCTGAACCTTAGTTTACCAACTTAAAACTACTCGTTTGAGAGCAGAGCTCTTCACTTAGGTGAGAAATTGCAGAAAAAAGGGTCAAATAGAGGCCACGGAAAAACTAAGTTGATTTGACCCATCTGATGTTCAAGGTTTTTGTTAGGAGAGCTGCCTGATTACCTTGATTCACACTACTAGTTGCGTCTATTTCTTTCAGGAATGCTTTGCACAAACAATAGTTTAAAAGTTTGGCTATGTGGGGTTGTCAAGTAAAAATTTACTTCGCACTGCCAATGCTAGCAAAAGATTAAAGGTCCATCTAGCCAGTGAAAAGTTCCAGCAACCGATGCAATTTTGTGTGTATTGCTTGAGTTGATACTCATTTACCAGAGAGAACTAAACATTACATAAATTTGATCAGTATAGTCTGTTCTAGCTAATAGAATCGTTAGGGATACAAAGTTGTTGGAAGTATGGGACCTACTTGCATGAAGTTACCATTATGTTCTCCTTAGTGTCATTTGTCATTTTTCTATGAACACGATTGATGGGTACGTATGCAAAATACAGTTTGTTTTATATACTCTAGCCTTTTTTAAAAAAAATATGTGCAACTGAGAATGGTGAACTAGATTATCTTCTGGGACTGGAGACTTATTTGATGTCTAAGTTTCGTTTCAAACCAACATAGAATTTTATGCGATACACTTTGTTATTAATATGTTGCACTGAGACACCGGATACTCACATTCACTTTTTATTTCAGTACTCCAGTTGGAACCAAAAGAAGAGGTGGTCCAGGAGGTCTAAACAAAGTATGTGGTGTTTCGCCTGAACTACAGACCATCGTTGGGGAGCCAGCATTACCAAGGACAGAGGTTTGGATATGATTAAACAGTTGTATAAGTTTCAATATTATGTTTTCCGAATTGGTGCTAAATGTAGGAAATGTGTATCACATTGCTTTATTTTTAATTCAGATTGTGAAGCAACTCTGGGCGTACATTAGGAAGCACAACCTTCAAGACCCTGGTAACAAGAGAAAGATCATATGCGATGATGCATTGCGCGTGGTTTTTGAAACAAATTGCACCGATATGTTCAAAATGAATAAATTGCTTGCTAAGCATATTATTCCACTGGATCCAAGCAGTACGTAACACAAATACAAGATCAACATTCTACTTGCATTGACTTTGATTTTAAATCTTAATTCCAAATGTTATTACAGTTTTGTTTTCTGAATAATCAGGCCAAGCTAAGAAATCAAAGGTTGAAGATGAGCAAGCTAAGCAGCAGACTACTGATTCCGGGGCTTCTCCTGGGAAAATATCAGATGCTCTTGCAAAATTTTTCGGAACTGAAGATTGCGAGATGCTCCAATCAGAGGCTCTGGGACGTGTCTGGGATTACATTAAAGTTAACCAACTGGAGGTACATGATTCATGAATTGTCAGACCTTGTTTATTAATAGATAATACTTAGCATTCTTGAGTGGCCGGCCAATACCTCAATTTTAATTTTATTTTATTTTTAAATTTGAATGTTGTAATTTGAATTAGATAATCTTGCTTTTCCACGTAGGATCCTCTGAATACGATGGTGATTCATTGTGATGTAAAGCTTCGGGAACTGTTAGGATGTGAAAGCATTTCTGCGTTGGGACTTCAGGAGATGCTCATACGTCGTCATTTATCTAAACAGTGACAATTTTTCTAACGGAACGGTTAGCTTGATCAGACATTGAAATTTAATGTGATCCGATCTGGTGATTTTAATCTCTACACCAAGGTGATGTGGTTTTACATTTTTTTTTGCAGGTTTGTTTCATGTTGTAGCTGACTGGTTATTTTGTGATGACATGACTGGTGCTAAAATGGTCGAAGCGGCGTTAGTTTCTTTTGGCTTGTCCGGGTGATCAGCTGTTTTTGCCTTATTTCCTATGTTGGTTTCTGACAGTTGGTGGATGATGAAAATGGATGTATGTGTAGTAAAAGGGTAATGGCTAGAAATATGATGTAATTAAGCGCTGACCTTAGTTTAGGCTTCTTATGTTTGGTTGGATTTATGTGTTCTGACTGATGCGTTTGAATGTAGTTGAGTGCAAATGTCATTTCTTGCTATTGAGTTTGAGTTTTCTGTAAAACTGTCTCCCCACGCAAAAATAAGCATCGAAATGGCTGCAATTGTGTGGAGTCGAGCTCCAAGAGAGACCCGAGGTAGGTTCCACGATTGGAGCTCGAACCGCTCTATCGAGATTTTGCTCTGAGGATCGATTCAAATTACATGAGCTCTATTTTTTAGTCGAAGTTATTCGAGCATTTGAAGTTCCATTTTTGTTAGCATCCATTGGAAACAAGGATGTGCATTATCCTTGACATATTGTTATTCGATCCTTCCTCCTCGTTATAAATTTATTGGGGCTTTGAAAAATAATATTTGAACGGGTAACTTTTGATTAAAATGTTAAGTTAAATAAAGTTTAAAAATAGTCACTCTCACTCATGACCCCTTGGTCAAGTGGTGTCACTGTCACCTCTCCTACATTTTCCTCGTCCAAAAAAATAAAAATATAAATATGGATGTTATAATAGCGTTTAAAAAAAAAAAAAAAAATGTATGTGACTTGAATTCGAGTGGCTTGGAGAGTATTTTAATCAAGTCATTTGAATCAAAAAATTATGATGTTCTAACCACGCAAGATATGAACTTGCATGCGCATCACACGTAAGATTTGATTATATAACAATTGATTTGCATCATATATTGTGGAATACACTAATCAAGCCACTCGAATTAAAAAAAAAAAGAAAAAAAAGCAAATCATGATCGAATATGACTTAAATTTGGGTTTCTTGATTAGTATTATTTGATCCTACATTTGACATGTTTGGATTTGAGACGTGACGTACTTCATACGTATGTACCCATAAAATATAATGTATAGTCGTTTTTTACATACATTTTTTGTTGGCTATTTTGCTACTACTCGGTTTTAAATATGAAATTGTCTTAAATTTGGGACTTTCGTCTTAGATGAGTTATAAAATATATTATATTTAAACGTTAGTACCTAATGAATATTAAAATAAGGTACCTGATCAACTCTTCAATGAGTCGTGGGAATGAAGCTATTTTGATAATTCCTATTTTGATAATTCCCTATTCCATCACGCCTTTAATATATAGATGAATGACTATTTCGTTTGTTGCCCTTTCAATTTCTTTATTTTTTTTATAAAAAAAATTTATTAGGACTGCCATTTCAATTCTACTATATATGTGGCACCCCTAGCCTTAGCACCTATAAAAAAAAAAATAGAAACATCAAACTAATTTATTTTATTTTTATTTTTTTGATTAGTTAAACTTTATTCATACAAAAGTAAAGTGATCCTTTGGAAAAAGTAGAAAATTCGTCTCGGAAAAAGTTTCTGAGTTGATGAAATATATGAGATTTTGATAAATAACCATTAGTTAGATTCCTCTACTAACAATTTCTTAGACAAGCATGTCGTATAGGATTTGTTCAAGTTAACGTGATTAGTAAACTACTGTATTTAATACCAAAGTTTACCAATATGCAGCGAAAGATAATAACGGTGAATATAATCATCGTCTTTGAGAAAATAAAAATCAAAGAATCATCTTGTTTTTGTTGCATGAATACAAAGCAAATCAAGAGTAATTGTGATATTCTCTCTTCGAGATTTATTTGAAGAATTACGTAGCCACGAACTATTCTAACTTACTAAAAAAAATATTTCAAATACTTGTTATAAATTCGGCTTAAAATATTTATAAAAATCTATCAACCTGAATTAAAGTAATAAAGTGGGTTTATTTTATATAAATTTGAATGAAATGCATTATAGTAATAAAAATCAAATAATATTAATATTAATGTGGCGAAAAAAATCAAAACCTAATAAAAAAAAAGGACCAATGATAAAGAATAATGTGAACCTATACATACATCAACTGCATTTTCCACGAACACTGATGTTACCCTAATATGTCACGAGTCCACGTGTCATAATTCTATCTGTGGTGCATGTGGGCCCGTCCACCGCCCAAAAATTGGATCAACTTTTTATCGTTTCAGAGCACACATACGCTGATCATGTTGCCAACCAACAAATATATGGATTCCACTTTAAACGTAATCAAATCTTCAAAGTTAGGAAGTTATATTTTCGATAAAGTAAAAATGATCGATAATAGATAAATGTTTGATAAATAGTTATGAGATCGAATTTCTTTACCAATATTTTTGGAAGAATCTATTGTGGAGTTTATGAATTGTGATATAAATAATTTACGAAATATAATTCAAATAAACTTTCATGTTTGTAAATTGTAAGAAAATGTGGTGTAAAGTATACAGATGAAAGATTCAATCCCATCAAAAACATTAATATGTATTATTTGAGGAAAAGAAACTTTATTGATAAAAATTTATGAGTTTTAGCATATAAGATATAAAGAACAAGAGATTAAAACTTCAAAAGAGTGTCGAGCTTGGACACTTTTTATTAATTAGATTAGATTAGATAATAGATATTTGAATTCGTTTAATATTTGTTTTAAAAAAATATAATTAGTAGATCGATATAAACATTATATCAAGAATTTGGAGTGCCTCTTCTATGGTGAGTATAATATGTTATAACATTAATTAATTGGTTGGAGAATTAGTCCGGAAGATGACTGTGATCCATATCAACTATAGATTACGAGATGCTACTCTTATATATGATCGATAATTGTTCTTTGAGTGCGTCTAAGATTGAATATTTATCAATTTACATGTGGTTCAAATTTTTTTTAGTAGATATTCCTACACGTGACCATGTAATTATAGACATTCACATTTAAATACATCATTACAGTTTTTCGACACTTAGTCGAATGATAAAACATTGATTGATTACTCATATTTACTTAATTTTTACAATGTTTGAAAACTTCTACAAATGATTAGATATTAGTGTCATGTGCGCATCCTTATCTTATTTAAACATATTAATTTATTGTCTTTACATTATGCATCATTCATTTTTTCATCTACGAGTCAAACTAGGCTTAAATATCGGCATTAAGATAACAGAAAATTTCTATGTAAAAAAAAAAAATAAAAAAAAAATAAATTTCCCGTCAACCATGTGAATGTGTTGCTTACAGAGCATGCATCCATGTCTGCTTTTGATATTAGTTATATACTTATATATACACGAAATTTACAAATATATATATATGATAATATTAAACTACATTTATTTTTTATTTCATACATTATCTAACAACATGCATGCATGCCACCATATATCAATCACACAAACAAAACGTATATTAATCATTCCAAAAACACACTAATCTTTCATTCTTTCTGATTAAATTTTTTATCAAAATTTTTTTTGAAAATTGGTTGAAAATCAAGATGGAGCCAAGGGGAAACAATTTTGTCCCTTCTCACCCACAATATAATACACCAATTTATTTGTTGAAAATTGGTTGTGTAAATAAATAGATCTCATAAAAATAAAATAAATAAATAGATCGGCCGTCCCCTTTCCCTTCAATCATGTCGCCAAGTAAGAAATGGCATCATCATGCCCACAGGAGTATAGACGAGTTGGTAAGAGCTCGATTGACGTGAAAAAAATTTTCCAACGTTACGGGTTCGATCTTCGTGTGGAGCATATTCTCTGCTGAAATATGGTTGGGTTATGCTCTGTGGGTTGAGCCATGTTGCTCCCTTCTTTAGGTCTCTGCCGCTCGTGCACATCCTTCGATTTAATCTCCGCATGAGCCAATGGGTCTCTGACTCATATGAAATAGGGTCTCATTCTGGGTCAACCCTTTTAAAAAAAAATGGCTCCGTCATCCCGATTCGTGCGCACAAAAAAACATAATGACTGTCGTAATAAAAATAAAATAAAATGGCTCCACCATGTGCCTTGGCCTAGTGAAGAGCCGAAAGCACCCAACCTTCCCCCCCAATTTATCGTACAACAATTATCAATGTTGGCCAAGCCCTTTTCAACTTCGAAAATTTTCCTTTAATTTTTCTTGTGAAGTAATGAGCCTTTACAACTAAGCTCGCCCAATGCCTACATTTCTTTTCAACATGCTATTTCGTAAGATATTTCAAATTCACAAAAACTCGTGTAAAATGTCTTACGGGTCAATTTCGTGAGACGTATATCCAATTTGAATCAATCATGAAAAAATAATATTTTTTCTGTTAAAATATTATTTTCAGTTGTAAATATGGATCGGACTGACTAATCTCACGAATATTGTCCCCAATATATTTATTTATTTATCCATGTTTTAGAGTTTCTAAAGTTAGGATTTAAATCTCCTATAAATACCACCCTCCAATGGCTCATTTCTCTTCATCAAATCAGAAAGCAATACATTTAGCTTCCACTTTCTTGGCTTTTTCTCTCATTCCATTAAGTCCTCTTTGATTCTTCAAAATACTATCATCCAACACTCAATGGCTACTGTTGAGGTAGAATTTATGTTCATCCCAAAAATTTTGTCACGACTTCTCCTTAAATCCTATCACAACACGGATCGCGATCTTTAACGAATCGCAAATTTTAGTGTACTGTGATACACAATCGATAGCTTGATTTAGTCAAATTTGTAAGCAGAGCGGGCTGTTAGAGTCCAACTTTAACGTTGATTATGTTTTTAATGAAGATCAAGATTTAAAATGTGCACGACTATGTACTATAGCTTCAGTATTTCATGCATTGTAAATGATCAAAATCTTGATATTCAATTAGAATTTGCTATCAAAAGTTAATCACTCGTCCTGTTTAAATTCAACAACAGGTTCAAGCGGTTCCAACACCAGTGCCTGAGTCTCTTCCAACCGATGAAGTGATCGCCACGACGGAGAAAAAGGAGGAGGAGGCCGAGGAGGTGGTGGTGGCTGCACCATTGGCAGAGGAGCCACCAACTGCTCCTGAAGTCACTGAGCCTGAGAAAGTGGCGGCGGTGGCTGCACCATCCGCAGACGAGCCAGATGTGACCGAAGAAGCTGCCGTCGAAGAGCCGGTGGTGGCGGGAGAGCCAGAAGAAGCAACTCCGGAGAAGGTGGCAGAGGAACCGGCTGCTGTTGAGCCAGAGGCACCAGCTCCAACTGAGGAAGAGGCTGCCCCGCCGGCTGAAGCTGCGGAGGAAGCCGCCGAAGTTCCGGCGGAGAAAACCGTCGAGTGAGTTGTTTGCCTGAGAAATGTGGGAGAAAGGCCACGAGCGTATTCGCTGCTGCATACCATAATTTACCATTGCTTTGTATTAGTTGCTGTTGTCTTATATATTATTATATGATGATGATGTATGAATATAATGGGTTATTGAGGCACGTATATGTGTGTAAAGTAATATATTTTCAAGAGATGTTTCTATGGTATATGGATTTCGGTTAAAATAACGAATTCCGCCACTTTTGGCTCATTAGCACTCACAATTATTGAACCATCTAATAATTTTTTCTTTTAACGAAACTAATCCATGTTAATTTTCTTTAACCATTTTCATTTAGATGAATTAATGTTTTGAACTATACATTTCATAGTGAAATATGCGCCCAAAAATCCTTGAGTATAAATTTACCCATGCAACTTTAGAAGACATGTTATGAGCTCAACCGATGCGCATTGAGAAAGTATATTAAGGAGAGGGAGAAACCTATACCCAGACTCGGCCGAGGAAAAATAGGATGGAGGTGATGAAGGCGGACTAATGAACAAAGACACCAGAAACCTATTCAAATCGACACCTTTATGCGTATTCCGAAAATCTTTAAATATGACACCTCAGTTTGTATAAAACCTTATACAATTTTTGTGTTCTACATCTGTATATGATTATTTAATTTGATTTTAAGACGTATAAAAGTTTGTGACATGATATTTTCTTAAAAGTCTGTTCCAACCTGATTCAACCCGAACCAAATAAACTTCAACTCTAACCCAATATTTTTTGAGTTTCGACTAGTGTCGGGTTGGGTTCAACTTTGATATCCTTAATAAACTAGTAAACTTCTTCCTTTTATACCAAAGTAGATGGTTACCAACTTACCAGCAAAGTAAACTGATCCTACATAGTAAACGATTGCCAGTTGAACTTGCTGCACATATTTTGGTAAAAAGAACGTAGACGAGAAGTTTTACAAGCAGATGTTAACAAACATTGTTTCTGTTAATCTCCTACGATCATGTCAGCAACTCTACCTAGATAGCTGAGGCTTAGTAGTCCTCACGCACATTGAATTCGACACGTACTTAGTGAGCTTTACGAGTAATCTTCAACTTGATCAAAATGGGTGTAAGACTTTCATCAATGCTGAAAAGTGATGCATGAAATAAAAAGTTATTGAAGAAGATCTCCCGATAATTGTATCAATAGCAAAGAAATAATGACGAAGGTCGCGGATATGTTAGAACATTTTTATTTGACCAAGTTGGCGAATGAAGCAAGTCTACTACATTGAACTTTAATTAAGAAAAAGGGAAGAATATTCTCAAACCAACCTCGGTAAATGCCGGAAAGAAAAAACAAATTTCTTTTCATGCGAACACTTCGTGCTTCTCTTTTCTTGAGTCATAAAAAAGCGAATTAAGCCAGCCCATCATGCTCCGAAAAACATGAAGAAGGCAAAGTAATTGACCCCATGAAATCAACTCGAAATAATTATGGTCATTTAGAGTAATGACTATCAACATCATCTTACTCCTCAATCCTCAGCATAGTAAAAGACTTCAATATTTAAAAGTGATACTTTAAATCTCATATAATCAAGGCTTAGTCAAGGGACAAGAAGTGACGATCATCCTCCCAACTTAAAAAAATCATCAAACTCAAGCGTCACATTATAATCCACGGAAAAAAATGCCCCACCACTAACAACAACGTTTAAAAAAATGGTTATCATACATACCTCTTTTGCCTCATCCAATTTATTTGCTCACCATTAAAGCACCAGCTTGAATCCCACCGATAAGAAATCATCCCTTACAACAATAAAACAAGGGGTAATTGTAAGATCCGGTTTGATAAAATTCAATCAAAGGTAAACAGATCGATAGTTTGCAAGTCAAATTTTCTTGGATCAAGTTATTTTACAACGCAGTCCACAAAATATTGTGAAGATGACCTGATGTATCATATGAATAGGCCGCATAAGATAAACTACCATGAACAAGTAACATGAGGTAAAAGAATAATAGATTAAACCCGTATTAATATATACTAGCTAGTTCTTAATTCTCTAGCTGATACGAACCATACAAACAAGTCAACTTGACAATGAATAAGTCAATTATTATTTATGAATGGAAGCAATTATCTCGAGAAATATAATACTAATCTTGGTCGACTTAGCATCACACAAATAAACGGCAGTCAAAAACCAATACAAAGGCAAAAAAAAAAAAAAAAACACAAAATAACATTCACAATTAAATCAGTTCACCTTTTCTTGCTCCCCCCTTTTCCCTTCGTCTCTGTACCACGTTTCTTGACTTGGTCAGGGGCTTCAAGGGACACAAGGCTCTCAACGCAATATTGTGCATAAAACGAAAAAGGGATGTCATCTACACGAACTTGTTGAAGAGTTTTCTTCCTCAAATCATACCAAACAAGTCTTTTGTCATGCCAATTCAACAGAACTTTGTTCCCATCCCTCGAATAGACCAGCGGTTTCACACAAAAATGCGGCCCCATGGCAGGAGGCTTAATTGTTAACAGAATGCTCCAAGATTCCTCCACCCCATACTCCTTCATCACCCAAATAACCACCCGAGACCTCTGCATGCAAATCAAGCACAGACTCCCTCCAACCACAGTCAAACTCAACCCGGAATCCCTCGTCTTAACACCCTTTGGCAGCTTCATCTCACAATGCTTCTCAGTTTCGAAACTAAAGGCCATGATTCTAGCTGCATCAGTACTTCCATCCGCATACACCAGTGTGTGCATCGACCCATTCACAGGCGCGCGCGTGTGGCCCCCTACGAATGGCAGTGGATAAGGAAAATCCTGGATTTTCTTCCACGAATTGGATTTCAGGCTGAAAATCCCAGTCTCCATAAGGATGGTAACTTGGGTAACATGGTTTTTAAAGTCCATAACCTTCAAAACTTTATAATCGTCGGTTATGGAATCGTAGCCAAACCCATATGAAACCAACGCATAAAATCCTGACCCGGGCGGTGGTTCCACAGAAGAATCGGGCAAAACCCTGTAACTTCTTGCAAAGGGGTTCCAAAAAACAGGGGGCTCGCTCATCACAAGAACCAAACCATGGCAGGAACTCGTGACACCATTCATGTTGTTGTAAGAAAAGGGGGGTTTAAGCACGAGCGCCTTGTTAAGGGGCCCCAAATCGACGGAATAAAGGGCAGGCCCGCCACCGAGAATGAGATGATGGTTCGAGTAGGAAGTTAAGGACCGGCGCAAATGTGATTTGATAAATTTCTCGCTGTCCACCAGAGAACACCACGATTTCGCGACGGATCGAAACCGCTTCAGAGATTTGACGGGAAGACGGCTGAGGATATCCTCGATAAGATCAAGCGGGAGAATCGGCATACTTTTGGAGAATGTTGCTTTCTCGCTGAGCTTTTAAGGTTTCTTTATAGAAAGGGACGAAAACTTTATGCTGATAACTTCATTCCGCCACCATAACTAAAAACCTTTGGGAGTTTTGTTTTTTTTTCATGAGAAATCGTAAATGAGTCAAGTCTAGTCAAATAATATCAAATTGTTTAATATATATATATATATATATATATGTTAAAAATCGAAGTCGAGCTCTCATTTCAAATTTTTGTTATGAAGCTTGAGTTTAAAAATTCGTAAAACAAGCTCGTTTTATTTGAGATTTTTAAAAATATAATTGAGGTCCAACATGGATTTTTATAAATTAATTCTAAACTCATATAAAATAAAATAATAAATTATTTCCATAACTAACTAAATGGGGGTTTGTTTATTTTTCAAACTAATTTAAAAATATAAAAAAGAAATTCAAATTTAAATTGAATTGAATTGGGGAGTTTTGCACCGATACTACAAAACGGACCCTGCAAATTTTGCAGGGTTGCAAGGTCCGCCAGCACAAAAAAAGGACGCTTTCTGCCGCGTTCGCTGCATTTTTTTTTAATTTATTGTACTTTATGGATTGTTTGGTTTGGCATATTATTATAACGTATGTATAACTTATCTCATTCAATTTTATCTTATTTTTGTTATATTTTTTATTAATTTATTAATTATTAATTTTATATCAATTAAATCAAAAAAATTATAATTTATCCATCAAATCAAATAATGTATTAACTAATATTTCTTACTTATTTTTAATTACATTATATAAATAGTAAAATGTAATAAATAAATAAATAAATAACAAATAATAGTTAAAAAAAATTTTGATTTGATTGATAGATTATAGTTTATTTGATTTGATTGATTAAATTTTATATAAAAATGTTAAATTACTATTTTGTCATTTTAAAAATAAATAAAATAAAAATTATATTATTTATAAGTGATAATATAGTAATTTAAATTTAATGATTTGATTGATAGGAGATAAATAATTAATGATTTGATTGATATAAAATAAATAGTTAATATATAGATAAATAATATGATGAAAAGAACGTAAAATAAGATGAGATGAGTTATAAATAAATAAATATATATATATATATATATAAATATAAAAACAAAATAGTCTTCCAAAAAAAGTAACTAACAATTTTCCCGCCTAAAATCAATATTAAAAATGGAAAGATAATTAATGATAGAAAATCAATAAATTATTGTGAAGAATATTAATTATTGACAACTACTTGACAAATATTCCAAGACAAAATGAATGAATGTTTTTTTGGATTTTGTATAGAAGTTCTACCTATTTATTTTTTTTAAAAAAAAATAATAATAATAGTGTTTAAATAATATATAAATTAAATTTCATAATTTAATATGAGTTAAATAATTATAGGATTCTTATGCTAAATATATGTATGAGTTTTGATATGTTGTCCACCTCCCGTGCCCACTTCCATGCCCACCTATGAGGTGGCAATCATCCAATGGATGAGATGAATCATATACAAATGTTTCATCCAATTGATGATTGCCACCTCATAGGTGGACACAGGAGGTAGGCAGCATAGCAAAACTTATATATATATATATATATATATATATATATATATATAAACATAATAGTCTTACAAAAAAAGTAACTAAAAATTTTTTTTCCTAAAAATCAATACTAAAAATGAAAAGATAATTAATGATAAAATATATATATATATATATATAAATAGAATAGTCTTCCAAAAAAAGTAACTAACAATTTTCCCGTCTAAAATCAATACTAAAAATGGAAAGATAATTAATGATAGAAAAATAATAAATTATTGTGAATAATATTAATTATTGACAACTACTTAACACATATTCCAAAACAAAATAAATGAATGTTTTCTTGGATTTGCATAGATATTCTACCTATTTATCTTTAAAAAAAAAATAATAATAATAATAATAGTGTTTAAATAATATATAAATTAAATTTCATAATTTAATATGAGTTAAATAATTATAGGATTCTTATGCAATATATATATATATATATATATATATATATATATAATAGTCTTCCAAAAAAAGTAACTAACAATTTTTCCACCTAAAAATCAATACTAAAAATGGAAAGATAATTAATGATAAAAAAATAATAAATTATTGTGAAAATATTAATTATTAACAACTACTTGACACATATTTCAAGACAAAATGAATGAATGTCATCTTGGATTTTGCATATATGTTCAAACTATTTATTTTTTAAAAGTAATAATAATAATAATAATAATAATAATAGTGTTTAAATAATATATAAATTAAATTTCATAATTTAATATGAGTTAAATAATTCTAGGATTCTTATGCTAAAAATATATAAATAAATAATAGTAATAGAGTTTAAATAACATATAATTAAATTTTTAAATTTAATATGATTTAAATAATCCAAGGATTCTTTTGCTAAAAAAATATTTAAGAAATAACAAATTTTCTCAAACTCACAATTTTTTTAAAAAAAATGAATTATCAAAATATATATTATATTTTTCACATTAATATTTAAAAATAAACAGCAAATAAATGCATAATTAAGTGTTAATCAAAATAATTTTTTTTAAAAAATAAAATTTTAATCAATTCCTTGAAAATATAATTTTATATTTATGTGTTTATATTTATTATAATATATCATTTATTTTGGTCATCATTTTGAATTTTATTTTAAAAAAATATTTGTTTTGTAAAATTTTGAAAAATAAAATAATATAGATTTTTAAAATTAATTTATAATTTATTTTTATCAGTAACTAATCTACTCACTCAAAATATCTATATATATATATAAATTTTTTGAACTATATATATAAATTATTTTATAAAATGCAAGTATGATGTAATTAATAATATAAATAGAAAATGCTATTAATTATGATGGCAGAATATCAAAAGTCATCATATAAATTTAGACTTTAAAATGCATGGTACATGTTCCAAAACATTAATGCATATATAAGAAAGAATGTCATTTAATAATTCAAAAAATATTGATAGATATGAATGCATAAATTCAAATTGATAGTTTACAATTAAAAATACATATATTATTATGCATAAAAATATGTGATAAAATAACAAAAATAAATTTGTGTCAAAATAATAATTTAATGAAATAAATAAATATCAAGGTATATCTTAACATATAAAACATGAAATATTATTAGAAAAAAATAAATGCGTAAAAAAATATGAGGTACTACAGTTGAGTTTTATCTCAAATGACAAATATTTTATAATAAAATTTAAATTTTGAATATTAATTATATTAGAACGATAATTTTAAATGTGTAACATTTCTGTGAGACGGTCTCATCCGTGAGACTGGTCTACCCTACCCATATTTATGATAATACGTAATATTTTTTTGTATAAAATGTAATACTTTAATTTTTAATGGATAATTCATTGAAACCGTCTCATAGAAATTTTTGTCATTTTAAATAGTTAATGAAAATCTACGAATTCTAATTATAATCACATACAATTATATACCGTGCATCGCACGAGTGAGATACTAGTTTATTAGTAATATGACAAACCGAACGGTGCATTAGTCATATGCTTTGTTTATAAAAAGGGACACGATTATATAATGATACATATCTATATCTTAATATTAAAAAGCATATTAAAATAAAAAATTATATAATGTCACACACCTAATGTCTGTATTATTGAAAAAAAAAACACAATTATAAAGATCATACATATTTTGTTTATTTTTTCTAAAACTTAAAAATACATATTTAGATTTAATTATTAAATAAAATAAAAAGAGCACGTAAAATAAATTAACTAATAATTTAAAAATATTTTTTTAAGAACAAATGTTTGTCCTATTCACCACTTTAAGATGACTACCTTCCAAAAAAAAAGGAGAAAAAAATAAAAAGAAGAAAGAAAGATAACTTAAGGTACATTTATTCATGTATTTAATTTAAAAAAACAAATTCTGAACTTCATCAACTTTTACCGTAAAATTTATCCAAAAATATACCCTTTTATCGATTTTGATTTAAAATATTATATTTAACATGTTTTTATAATCGGTTATCAAAATTTTTTATCTTAAAAAAATAGTGCAACCAGTCAAACCAAAAATATCATTTATATAATATAATATAATTAATAATATATTTTAAAATTTAAAAATTATAAGATGCATAAAAATAGACAAAAAAATATATATTTTTACCAAGTTTCAAAACTAAATAACTATATAAGTGTGTGTTTATATAATATTTCTTTTAGAGATATTTCCTTCTTTTAAATTTTATTTCAAAAAATAATTTGCAAGTTGTTTTGGATAGTCATCTAACAAAACTAATTTTGAAAAAAATGAAATATTTATTAAAAATTGATAATTATTTTGTTATTTTCACGTAAATTAATTTTTCATTTTTTTATATTAAGAGTGCTACACTATATAATCCAAAATTTTAAAAATATAAATAAATATATAATTGAATTTAAAAATATACATAAATATGGTAATATTTTTTTTATGATGATAAATTATTTTACTTTAAAATATAAATAACGATATAATTGAATAAATATATTTAATATTAAAGATTTCGATAAGAAATAATAATTTAAGAAAATAGAAAATTAAGTTTCAAACTATCGATAAAAGTTGATATTGATAATATGTATCAAATTTTTTTTGTTATTTCGGACTTCACTAAATTGATTGAGAGTTAGTTATTACTTTTTTTTTTTTTTTTTTTTTTAAGTTAGGGGAGGGAGGATTTGCTACAATTAGGTATCGAAGTCGAGACCTCATCGCAAACTTGAAACCTTGATGTCAGATGAGCTACATGACATCAGCAGAGTTAGTTATTAAAAGACACATTTTTAACTAAACAATAATAAAATAGATATGTGTCATTATATAATTGAGTCTAATTTTTTTTTAGAAAAAAAGACATGGCTAATCTGGCATTACTATCAAAAAAGAAAAAAAAAAAAAAAGAGAGACATTGCCAATTCTATTTTTTAAGAGGAATTTTTTTTTTTCATCTCCCCCATTGTGGATCTAGATACTACAAAAAAAAAATTAAAAAAAAACCTAACGATTTTTTTTTAAAAAAAAAAAACTCAACACATCATTGAATATTCCAATATAATTTATTCAACTTCCAAATACCAAATAAAAATAATATCATCTTAAGTTGCATAACTCAATATCTCACAACACAACTAAGAACGAGCTTGCGAGCCAAGTAAACGAGTCGTGTTCGACATTTAATTAACAAAAATGTTTCTGAGCTCGCGAACCGAATATTTTTAATCTCAAATAACTAATAACGATTCTATAATAAATACCAAAGTCAGTTGTAAAACTACTTCATGATTTAGCAGCGGTCGAAAATTGCGTCTAAATGACATATTTAAGCGCTTTTAATATCATTTTTTTGTAGTCTCGGGTTCAACTTGATAAGCTTAAAAAACGAATTAGAACGAGATTCTTATTGAACTGAGCTTCGAATAGCTAAGAAGCAAGTCTACATCCCTAATATTTACGGTTTTTTCCCAAAATTTTTATTTTTTTAATATAAATATATAAGTCGAGATGAATTCTTGATACCAAATCACAAAAATCTTGATTAAAGAAGTAGATTTTAAAATTTATTTTTTTTTTAAAAATCAGAGAAGAAATTTTTGTTTTTTAGACATGGAATTTATATAACTCATTTTTTTCTTATAGAAAAGTAAATTCAAAAGATAAAATTTCTTATTTTTCACTTTTTTCAAATACCTTTCAAATGGACTTCCCCACAAACATTTCAACTGCTTCGAAGCAATAAGTAAAATCATTGTAAAAAAATAGAGAGAAATATATAGAACAAAAATTATATTTTATCATTACAAAATGACCACTTTCAAGTTTTTTTTAAGACCGATAGATTTTTTAAAATTCTTTTATAAAAATGTATTATCCAAGATGAAATCTTGACTATCTTCCATTCCAGAGAATAGAGATGACAACGGGATGAATTTTACCAATCTTAGGACCTAAGAAAAAATAGGATTCTAGACATGCCTTATCTCATTTTCAGTAGAGATGGCAAGTTCGATTATATCCATCGACCAACCCAACTCATCATATAAAAACGTGGGTTGAGTTAAGGTTTTAGAAACTCGTTCGGAAATCGGAGCTGAGTCAAAATAGATTAGATCGTTTGAGTTATGAATTAAGGCGGGTTGAGTCGTGTTGGTTCCTCATTTTATTAAATTAAGAAGATTCAAAATATATTCATCATTCGTATAAAAAGTGTGTTCAATAAATTTGAAGTTCATGATCTCTTTTAATTTTTAAAACACAGCCCATAAAACTATAGAATTTTTTGAACATTTTTTTTTCTATTTAAAATTTTCATCTCTACAACAGTTGTGGCTTGGGATGAATTTTAAAACACCCTTCAAAAACATTTTAAAATTTTTTGTGTCGCAAAGTTTCAATAAAATTAATACACAAGTCTCCGATCTCTGGTTAGACCTGGCCACGGTCTGGGTCCGGGTCCGGGTTCGGGTTGGCATTTAGCCAACCCTTAACCGGCCCGCCAATGGCCGGTTCCGGTCCGGGTCGGTGAACCGGCGGTTTTGGTCCGGGTCCGGGCTAAACCGTGCCATTTGAAAAAAAAAAAAAAATTGCAGCGCTCCTTCGAATATAAACCTTCGAATTATATTCGAAGGGCAGCGCTCAATGCAGTGCTGGGGCACTACACATTCGAAATTTAATTTTTTTTAAATTTTTAATAAGACATATTCTTTAAATAATCTCAATCAAATATTTCATATCTCCATAATAAAGATCTATTACATTTATTAAATAAACAATATATTAGAATTTCAACATCTTAATATCTTATGACTTAATATTACAAATCTATTACATTTTATTCTACTTCACTCGCATTTCCTCCCGTCGTAGTTCCGGATGTTCCTTCGGTATCATCTTGGTCTTCTTCATCACTTTGAATATGTTGTGTTCGAGTAGCGGCTTTTGACCAATCATTGAGAAAACATTGGGCTTTCAAGTTTTTCGGCCTTAAGCTAGAACGTCTCTCGTCCAATGTATTTCCTCCAATACTAAATGTTTCCTCCACTGCAACTGTTGAACCGGACAAGCTAGAATTTCTTTTGCCATTATAGCCAAAATTGGATATATTTGTGTTTTTTGCGACCACCATCTCAAAATATCGAAGTTTTCCTCATCTGTATCACTAAAATCAAAAGTAGTGGTAAAATAATTCTCAAGTTCCTGACTGGAACTTGAGGATCCTCGTGGACGTTTCGTCCGTTCCCTTAATAAAAGTTGTGCTTTAGTAAGTTTAGAAGTAACATTACAAGTTATAGTGGATTGTGTTTCATGTGAAACAATTTGTCCACCATATTTGATGTTATATTCATTATAAATATCAAGTAAATGAGTTTTAATATTAAACAAAATCAATGAGATAGAAGGAATCGTTTCCGCAATAGGCTTCAAAGATTCATAATATAATGTTAACATGTCGCTTAAGCCATCTAATTTAAGTCTAGGATCTAAAACAAAAGCACATAAAAAAATTTCAGGAATAAGCAAAAAATATTTTTCCCATTTTGCTTTCATGACGAGAATACATTGAGATAAAGCACTATCATTAGAATTAACATGTTCATGAAAAATACAAGCAATGTTGCAACAATGTGTTAAAACTAAATGTGAAGTAGGGTAATAAACACCGGATAATTGGTCACTAGCATCATTAAAAACTTTTAAAATTTCACAAATACTAGTGCATATGTTCCATTGATTTGAAAACAAATAAATATCACGAGCTTGAACAAATTGATGAAAAAATGTACATAACAAATCTTTATATTTAAAAGAGGATAGTAACAATTTATATGTTGAATTCCAACGAGTTGGAACATCTTGTGCAAACCGCTTAGGCTTCATACCATTTACTCTACAAAATTTTCCCCATTGCTTCATAACTTGATAATGCGTTCATAAATAATGAATAGCGTTTCTAATTGGTTGAATATGTATGCTTAAACTTTTTAGTCCATCTTGAACACACAAATTTAAAATATGACATGTGCATCTAATATGAAAAAAAT
The DNA here is from genome assembly GCF_033568475.1 of Henckelia pumila. Lineage (NCBI taxonomy): Eukaryota > Viridiplantae > Streptophyta > Magnoliopsida > Lamiales > Gesneriaceae > Henckelia > Henckelia pumila. Next base: position 195,606,528 of record NC_133122.1, on the reverse strand, counting down.
TTGCCACCTAGTGATGGTTTACATATTTCAATAAGCTCACTAATACTTGAAGTATTTGCACTAGCATTATCAAAAGACATTGAAAAAACTTTGGTAGTTAGACCATATTCTTCTAAAATAACAAATATAAGTTGTGAAATATTTTGTGCCGTGTGTGATTCGTTGAAACATCTATATGCAAGCAACCTTTTTTGAATGTTCCAATTATTATCAATCCAATGACATGTAATACCCATATATGAACAACTTTGCCAATGATCACTCCAAATATCGGAACACAAAGAAACTTTATTATTCAAACTATAAAATTCCTTAATTAATTCTTTCTTTTGATCAACGACTAACTTTTTCATTGTGCGTTTGAGACTATTTCTTGGAATATGTCTAATAGAAGGATTTGCACTTGTAGAAAGCCAATTTTTAAAAGATAATTTATCGCTAAAACTAAAAAAAAGTTGTTCAACCGCACAAAATTTAGCCGTTTCTTCTCTAAATCTAGCTTCGTTATATTTAAATAGTTGAGATTCATTACCCGATTGAGAAGAGAATGCCGGAATTTGAGTTTGACCACGATCAATACCAATTTCCACCGGATGATTTTTTTCGATATGCCGCGTCAAAGTTCCATAACCACCTCCTTGTTTAAATTTGTAATATTTTGAACAATATTTGCATTTGGCTTGCAAATCACCGAAGGGAAGCGTCACCTTGTCGAAGTGTTTGGTGAAGATATCGGATGTCGGGCGAGGCACCGCTCGAGTTTGTCTTTGAGAGGCCGCCGGATCGTTCATACTTTCTTGACTTGTATGATGACGTGGTGGTGGTGGTGGTTGTTCAACTTGTTGTCTTTGTTGCGCCTCTTGTCGAATTTCTTGAATTTCATCATCGAAATATTCAAGATCAAATCCATCGACATTGAATTGAGGATACTCGACCTCGGGTGGTATGATGCTCTTTTTCTTTCCTTTTCCTTTGTCACCCTTACGATTTGATCCCTCTCCGGACATTTGTAATTGTATAAATATGAAAATAAATCAACAATTGACAATAAACCAATAATCGAAACTTGATATTTTTGATAATTCAAGAAATTAAAAGGAATTGAGAATAGAGAGAATGAAGAGAGAATTGTGTAAACAAAATGAAAGGAGGTTGGGGGTATTTTTAGATAAAAAGTAAGTTTTTTTTTTAAAAAAAATAAAAAAATAGCCGGTTGACCCGACGGATCGAGCGGGTCCACCCGCCGGGTCGGGCGGGTTGACAACGGCCACAAGATCATGGTCGTTGATCTCAACGGCCACGAAATCGTGGCCGTTGAATGATCCAACGGCCACTTGCTAGTGGCCGTTGGATCTGGGCGACCTGATGGGCCCCACGTGTCCAACCCGCCGGGTTGGACCCGTTCAACCCGGCGGTTTGACCCGCCGGGTTGCCGGTTTTCCCTTGGGAAAACCGGGACCGGACTGCCTAGTGGCCGGTCCGGTCCCGGTTTCGGGTCGGGCCCGTTGACCCGGTTAACCGGCCCATTGACCACGGGCCGGTTCCGGGTCCAACCCGGCTCTTGGCCAGGTCTATCTCTGGTTCGGAAGCTCCGAACTCATATGTTTTTCACGTGCCGAACTATAGTGTTCAGAAATTCCGATTCCACCTTTCGGATGTTTCGATCTCATGCATGTGATTGTGTGTCAAAACTTTGACGACACGTCAATAATATGGATGACTTAACTCTTCGAAATTTCAAATCCCTGGATCGGTGGTTCCGATCTCACCCTCAACTTTCGAACTGCAAAGCTTGGTTTGATCAGTTTAGACTTTCCGACCGCCCTATGATTCATGTTCAGACTTTCTGAACTATTCGAGTCAACTTTACTCTTGAACTATTTTTAAATATCCTGGAGTCGATTTATTTGTCCTATTTATCGTATTAAACTCTCTTAATCATGTTTAACCATTTATGCTCGTAAAATAAAATTCTGGTTACTGCAGAACCTCTCATATGCATTTGAACACACTCGAATATGCTTGAGAGAGTTATTCTTAAAAAATAAAGATTGACCAAGGTTGTTCTCCTATTAATAGGGTGGACACAGGAAATATTCTTGGTCAATTTTTTATTTTTTATTTTTCAAAAATGACCCTATCATATAGGGATGTTTATCGGTCGGTTCGGTCCAATTTTCGATTTTTTATTTTGGTTTTTTCGGTTTTCAGTTTTAGAAATATGTAATCCGATATCCGAACCGTTTTCTTTCGGTTCGGTTCGATTTTTTACCACATCGATTCGGTTATTTCGGTCGGTTATTTTGGTTTTGATATAATTATTTAATTAATATTATAAATATATTTTAAAATATAATATGCCATCTTTTAAATGATTTTTTTTGTAAAATATTTAAATTCAAAGTCTAAATGAATTAAATAAATATCAATCAACTAAAAATTATTAAAAATGATTCTTTATTCACTAGATATCATAAAATATATAATATAAACAATTATACAAATAAAATTATTAATTTAATAAAATTTCGATTTTTTCGGTCGGTTCGATTTTGAGATATATAATCCAAAACCGAACCAAATAAATTTCGATTTTAATATTTATATTCGAATTTTAAATTTCGATTTTCGGTTCGGTGTTTGGTTTTTTTCGGTTTGGATTTTCGATTTTTTTCGGTTTTATCCGAAGTTTGAGCACCCCTACTCTCATATGCGCTTGAATACCCTCAAATATACTTGAGAGAGTTTTTCTTAAAAAAATCAAGTTTAACCAAGGTTATTCTCTCATACATGAAATCATGAATTGTTGATGAACCATGTGACTGAATATAATGATAATACATGTATTAATTATAGAATAGAGAACTCCTATGAGATAAGCCCATTACCCAATTTTGTGACACAAATATTGTGTCAGACCTACACATTAAAAAAAATATTATTTTTTATTATAAATATAATCGTGCGTCGGGTCAACTTTTTGGAGACCTAGCCTCAATTCGTTTTCATTTCATTTCATTTCAAAAGCGTTGGGGATCAAAACGTTTTTCAAAGTGTATTGTATTGAGTCATGTCATAAATTTGAAAAAATGGAGACGCACTAGAATTCAAATTGCAAACAACCCAATCCCCAATCCCCAATCCCCGCAAATCTAAATAATTCTCGAGCATTTATAGGTATCGTCATCCATAATCTGATGGCATGAATTCAAAGAGAAAAAAATCTACAAGATCTCCTAAATTCCATTTCTCAATCAACAATTCTAGCAATCTGACGTACAAAAAGAAAAATCTTATGAGATAAGACCATTACTCAATTTTGTAACACATATCTTCTCTTTTGCCATAAAAAACGATAAAAGCCAGCCCATCATGCTCCTAAAAAAATGAAGAAGGCAAAGTAATTGACACCATGAAATCAACTCGAAATAATTATGGTCATGTAATAAATCAGAAGTGTTGAGAAGAATCAGAGATGAAGCTCTGTAACTGTATTGATCTAAATAAATGATTTACAAGGGAGAAGTTCGAATTTATACATCCCAATTCTTGCACCTAATAAACGTAATAGAATATAAGAAAAACGCTATTTGAAGAGAAATGCGACTTAAGATCTTACATTCAACAAGAAGCTCGTCGTTTCACTCCATACTCCTCAGCAATAGTAATTGACCTTCAAAAATCTCACATATAATCAATCAAGGCTTAGTCCAGGGACAAGAAGTGACGATCATCCATCCAACTTAAAAAATCATCAAATTCAAGCGTCACATTATAATCCACGGAAAAAAATGCCCCACCACTAACGACAATGGTTAAAAAAATGGATATCATACCTCTTTTGCCTCATCCAATTGTTTGCTCCCCCACTAAAGCACCAGCTTGAATCCCACCGATAAGAAATCATCCCTTAAAATAATATAAACAATGGGTAATTGTAACATCCGGTTTGATAAAACTCAATCAAAGGCTGGTAAACAGATTGATAGTTTGCAAAGTCAAATTTTCTTGGATCAATTTATTTAACAACGCAGTCCACAAAATATCACATGAATAGGCCGCATAAATAAACTACAAAGAACAAGTAACATGAGATAAAAGAAGAATGGATAAAACCAGTATTACTTGTTCTTAATTCTCTAGTTGATACAACATGGCAATGAATAAGTCAATTATTCTCTATGAATAGAAGCAATTATCTCGAGAAATATGATGCTATTCATGGTTGAATTAGCATCACACAAATTAACGGCAGACAACAATAACTCAAAGGCACAAAATAACATTCAGAATTCAATTAATTCACCTTTTGTTGGTCCTCCCTTTTCCCTTCTTCTCTCCATCACGTTTCTTCTCTACATCTGGCTAGGGGCTTCAAGAGACACAAGGCTCTCAACGCAGTATTGTGCATAAAACGAAAAAGAGATGCCATCTACACGAACTTGTCGAAGAGTTTTCTTCCTCAAATCATACCAAACAAGTTTTTGATCATCCCAATTCAACAGAACCTTGCTCCCATCCCTCGAATAGACCAGCGGTTTCACGAAATCATACGGCTGAATGGCATGCTGCCTAATTGTTAACAGCATGCTCCAAGATTCCTCCACCCCATACTCCTTCATCACCCAAATAACCACCCGAGACCTATGCGTGCAAATAAAACACAAACTCCCTCCAACCACACTCAAATTCAAATCGGCATCCCTCGCCTTAACACCCTTTGGCGGCTTCATCTCAGAATGCTTCTCAGTTTCGAAACTAAAGGCCATGATTGTACCTGCATCAGTGCTTCCATCCGCATACGCCAGTGTGTGAATCGACCCATTCACAGTCGCGCGCGCGTGGCCCCCTGCGAACGGCAGTGGATAAGGAAAATTCTCGATTCTCTTCCACGAATTGGATTTCAGGCGATAAATCCCAGTCTCCAAAAGGATTGTAGCATCGGTAGCCCGGTTTTTAAAGTCCACAACCTTCAAAACTTTATAATCGTCGGTTATGGAATCGTAGCCAAACCCATATGAAACCAACGCATAATACCCTGACCCAGGCGGTGGTTCCGTAGAAGCATCGGGTAAAACCCTGTAACTTCTCGCAAAAGGGTTCCACAAAACAGCGGGCTCGCTCATCACAAGAACCAAGCCATTGCAGGAACTCGTGACACCGTCCATGTAGTAAGAAAAGGGGGGTTTAAGCACGCGCGCCTTGTTAAGGGGCCCCAAATCGACGGAATAAAGGGCAGGCCCACCACCGAGAATGAGATGATGGTTGGAGTAGGAAGTTAAGGACCGGCGCAAATGCTATTTGATAAATTTCTCGCTGTCGACCAGAGAACACCACGATTTCGCCACGGATCGAAACCGCTTCAGAGATTTGACCGGAAGACGGCTGAGGATATCCTCGATTAGATCAAGCGGGAGAATCGGCATACTTTTGGAAGAAAGGGACCAAAACTTTATGCTGTTAAAATTTTAACACAAAAATTCCCACCACCATAGAGAATACAAGTAACAAATTTATTAAAAACTACTCCATTTTGATTTTTAAATTTTTATATTTGTTTTCAAACACTAACAAATTTTGATTTTTCTTAACTTTTTTATAATCTATAAATTAATCACTTCTACAAAAACACAATCTATTGCAAACACTCACGTAGGCTCCGTTTGGTTTCAAAAGCCAGGTCAAAAAAGCATTTTTTTTAAGTGCTTTTCATTTAATAAAGTGTTTGGTTGACCAGAATAATGCTTAAATAAAAACTTTCTTAAGTCAAAATTAGAGCTTTTTCAAAAGCCAAAAATTATAACTTAAAAAAGTGTTTTTTTTAAAAAATGTCTACCAAATCCAAACGGGACAGTAGTCAAGTCATAACTAAAAACCTTTGTTTTTTTTTTCCAGGAGAAATAGAAATCTTGATTTTGTTACTTTTTCAAAATAATTTAAAAATAGAAAAAAAAATTCAAATTTGAATTGAATTGAATTATGGAGTTTTGCACTGATACTGCAAAACTCCCCTAGTGTTGGTGGACCCAGCCCATTTTGCAGGTTTGGAGCGTCCGTTGCATTTTCTAAATAATGTAATTTGTCAAATGCTTTGTTTATAGAAAGGGACACGATTATATAATGATACATATTTATACCATATATTAGAAAAAAAAACATATTAAAATAATTATATAATGTCACACGTCTAATGCCTATATTATTAAAGAAAACGCAATTATAAAGATCATAAATATCTTTGCTTATTTTTTCAAAAACTTTAAAAAAACGTATTTAAATTTAAATAAATAAAATCAAAAGAGTACGTAAAATATAAATTGCCTAATAATTTATAATATTTTTTTAAGAAAAAATGTTTGTCCGATTTACCATTCTAAGATGAAAGCTACATTCCCGAAAAAAAAACGAGAAAAAATAAACAGAAGAAAGAAAGATAACTTAAGCTACATTTACTCGTGTATTTAATTTAAAAAAACAACTTCTGAACTTCATCAACTTTGATCCTAAAATTTATCCAAAAATAAACTATTTTATCGACTTTGATTTAAAATATTAAAATTTACCATGTTTTTATAATAAGATCGGTGATCAAAATTTTTTATCTTAAAAAAACAGTACAACCAGTCAAACCAAAAAAAACCATTTATATCTCTTTCAAATAAAAATCATTTATATAATATAATATAATGAATAATATATTTTAAAATTTAAAAAATTATAAAGATATATAAAAATAGACAAAAAAATATATTTACAAAGTTTGAAAACTAAATAACTATATAAGTGTGTTTATATAATATTTTTTAGAGCTATTTGCTTCTTTTAAATTTTATTTAAAAAATAATTTTCAAGTTGTTTTGGATAGTCATCTAACAAAACTAATTTTGAAAAAATGAAATATTTATTAAAAATTAATAATTATTTTGTTATTTTCACGTAAAATAATTTTTCAATTTTTTATTAAGAGTACTACACTATATAATCCAAAATTTTAAAAATATAAATAAATATATAATTGAATTTAAAAATATACATAAAAATGGTAATATTTTTTTATTATGAGTGATAATTATTTTAAATTTTTAAAAAAATAAATAATGATATAATTGAATAAAAATATAGATATATTTAATATTAAAGATTTCGATAAGAGATAATAATTTAAGATAATAGAGAAATAAGTTTAAAACTATCGATAAAAAGTTGATATTGATAGTATGTATCAATTATTTTTGTTCAAAAGAAAAAAAATTAAACATTACTGTAAATTCATTTCGGACTTCACTAAATTGATTGAGAGTTAGTTATTAAAAGACACATTTTTAACTTAAAAAAATAAAATAGATATGTGTCATTATATAATTGAGTTTTTTTTTTTCAGAACAAAACACATGGCTAGGGGTAGTTCGGTATGGTATACCGCATATCGTACTGAAAATTTTGATACCGAAATTTCCGATACCGATACCATACCGACCGAAATTTCGATATGACATAAATTCATACCGATACCGTATCGAATGCCGAAATTTGGTACAGTATCGATATGATACCGTGTATATCGATTTTTTTATACTGTTTTGTTTTAAAAAATATCGGTATACACGGTATACCGATACCGTGTATACCAATTTTTTCTCCGGTATACCAAAATATCGAAAATTCAAAAATCTTATACCGGTATCGATACCGTTTGATACCGTATCGAAATTTACGGTATACCAAAATATTTTATATATTCGGTTTTTTTTTGTACGATAAAAACGGTATGACGGCATTTCGTTATTTTTTGTCAGCCCTACACATGGCTAATTCTATTTTTAAGAGGATTTTTTTTTTTTTTTTGCATCATCCATTATAGATCCGGATACCGCAAAATTAAAAATTAAAAAAAAAAAATGCAACGCCATCTTGTTGTGTTGGCGGATCCTGAACATCTCGATATAATATATTTAACTCTCAAATACCAAATAAAAATAACATGACCATAGTTGCATAACTAAATATCTCACAACACAACTAAGAGCGAGCTTGCGAGCAAACTAAACGGCAAGTTCGTTTATATCCATCACCATTAACCCAACTCATGTCATGTGTTCAATAAATTTTAAGTTCATAATCTCTTTTAATTTTTTAAAACACAGCCCATAACATATTTAATTTTTTGAACATTTATTTTTTTTATTTTAGATTTTCATCTCTACCACAGTGAACGCTTGGGCTGAATTTTTTAAAACCCTTAAAAATTTTTAAATTTTTTTGTGTCGCAAAGTTACAATAACATTACACGGATTCGAAAGCTTCGATCCCTATAGTTCGAAAGCTTCGAACTCTCATGTTTTTCACTTGTCGAACTGTCATGTTCGGAAGCTCCGATCCCATTATTTGGACATTTCGACCTCATGCATGTGATTGCATGTCAAAATTCTGATGACACGTTACTAGTGCACATGACTTAATTAACTCTTGGACTATTTTGTACATCCTAAACTCGATTTATTTGTCCGATTATTGTAGTAAAATCTCTTAATTAATCATGTTTAACAATTTATGCTCATAAATAGGCCAGGATTCAATTACTACAGACCCTCTCATATGCATTTGAACACACTCAAATATACTTGAGAAAGTTATTTTAAAAAATAAAGATTGACCAAGGTTATTCTCCTATATTGATAGGGTGGTCACGGAAATAATCTTGATCAAATATTTTTTTTTTCAAAAATGACCCTCTCATATGCGTTTGAATACACTCAAATATACTTGAGAGAGTTTTTCTTAAAAAATAAAGTTTGACCAAGGTTATTCTCTCATACATAAATTATTGATGAGTTATGTGACTGAATATAATGATAATACATGTATTAATTATAAAACATAGAACTCCTATGAGATGAGTCTCATTACTCAATTTTGTTACATAAATCTTCTATTTGACCTAACACATTCAAAAATATTGTTTTTATTATAAATATAATCGGGTCAAGTTGGGTCGACTTTTTGGAGACCTTCTAGCCTCAAAATCGTTTTCTTTTCATTTCTATTATTTTCTTTTCAAAAGCCAGCGTTGAGGATCGAAACGTTTTTCAAAAGTGTTTTGTATTGGGTCGTGTCATAAAATTTGAAAAAATGGAGACACACTAGACTTCAAATTGCAAACAATCCAATCCCCAATCCCCGCCAATCTAAACAATTCTCGAGCATCAATTTAATATAGGTATCCGTCATCCATAATCTGATTACATAAATTCAAAGAGAAAAAAAAAATATCCGTCATTCTGGTTAACACACGGCGTACGTAGGCGTAATTCCATTATAAATGCCCAACCAAACTCATAAAATATCACAATACAACCATGGTTCTCAAATTGAAATCTTTTTTTCTCATTTCAGTTCTCATGCTAGCTACTTCGGCCCTAGTCGATGATGTCTCGGCCGCATTAAGCGGCCGGGAGACCTTGACTCGTGACATCGTCCCCCACGCCATTTCCCCCGGTCCCCAAATAGAAGAGGGACCGGTAGCTGAGGCCCCAGCAGTATTGCCACCTGGCCTTGCTTTTTTGCGCAACAATGACCCGACAGCGATTGAACTTGCCCAATTCGCCATTGATGATCATAACAAAGAAGCGAAAGATGCATTAAAATTTTCGGGTATACTCGAGGCGGTTTACGCAAACCGTGAAGGGGGAAAGAGTTACAGTCTTTTGATTGCGGCGACTAATAATACTGAAACAAATACTTACGCTGCGAAGATTTTGGTCGATGGAGGCCACAAAAAACTTATTGCTTTCAAAGAACTAGTGTGACTTATTTGTTTGGTTTTGCTGCGTAAGTTATGATATAGTGTTGGGTTGGTCTGTCAACGGATAATAAAATATTCTCTTTTACATAAACATAATCATAATAATTTGAGAAAATTACTTTTTAGGTTTTTTACGTTTATCACTTTGCGATTTCGATCATATCAGACTTCAGTTTTAGTTCGGTATATATGTTTGTTTTTTCAAACAATTTTAATCATTTTTTCGACATGATGTTGATATGGCCGGCACCAATGCAGACGCATTACTGATGTAGAGCTAAGCTTGTATAGCATCATATCAATATTTTTGACGAAAAATAACTAACACTAGTAAAAAAATGGGCTTTTACTTCGTCAGTTTTTACTTCGTCAATTAGTAAATACGAAGTAAAAGGTAACAATATACTTCGGTACTAACCAGGATGAAGTAAAAACACACCTTTTACTTCGGTACTTGAAAAACGCGGGCTTCACTAATTATTTTGGACAGTATTTTACTTCGGCACACTATAATTGCTGAAGTAATAAGTAAAAAAATTAATATTTTTATTATAATTGATGAAGTAAAAAATAAACGGATATTTTTACTCAACACTTGTGAAAAACAACACACGATCCGATCCCCTTTCTTCTTCGTTGTGGGAAAGAAAACCTAGCTAGCTAGCTGCTCGATCCCTTTCTTCTTCAGCCGCCCCCCATCAACCACCGCCGGGAACCGACGCCAACACCCTATTTCGAAAGAAAAAGGTCTTAATCTCTCTATTTTTTTTTTCAATTTATGTTTTACATGTTTTGGAAGATTTCAGTGCAGAAAGTATGTTTCCTTTTCTATCTCTGAACCTTTTTTGCCGAACAAAATCCTTCTCTATTGATTCATTCAACTTAAATATTAGCCATCATTAATTTCGTTTTGATTAAAATCCTTCTCACGGCCCAACTTCTTTTCCACCGTATGAGAAACGACCATTTAGTTAAATCTTTGAAGTGCAAGGTTAATCATCATACATATTTATTTTTTCTTGTCAAAGGACGAACCCTATATATCTCTGTGTTTAGGCCCGCGAGCAAATGTGTTCTTTAAGCTTTGTTCCCGTTAAAAAAAATTCTTTAGTAATTCAGGTTTTGATTTGATTCATCGTCTCTCTGTTCCATTTGTGTTAGCTGTGTTATTGTGATACTCTATCTATATAGTTATGCTTGCGCATATAGAGGAGTGTTGTATGTGTGGGGTGTGTGTGTGTGTGTGTGTGTAAATATAGTTTATCTGTGGAGGAATTTGGTTTTTTAAACATTCTGTAGGCTAGATTTTGTTTTGGTTTGGGTTTTACTTTAAAATGCAGGTATTTTTTTTCTTGAGTGGTTTCCACAAATATGTACCTTGAACATTGAAAATTATAAAGCATATTGTGGTACTAGAGCTGCTTTAGGTGTTTTGAAAATAGAGAAATGTCAAATGTTAGCCTTTTTTCTTAAAGGAAATGACTTTGAGTTAGTCGCCACATCATAGTTTTCATAATTATGCTATTTCTTAAAGCGCTTAGCTTCAGTTGTTCAGAATGCATGAGTTGTTGTGTCACACAGTAGCTTGGGAATGATGTCAAATAATTTGTGCGAGTTGCTATTTCAAGTAACAACATTTTTTACGTGAGTATATTCTATGCCATTGTGGTTAGAAGCAGCTTTGGTCTTTGGTTAGAGATTTTTTCATGTAGGGGCTTGGGGACAAGTTAAGTAACATGTAAGGGTTTGATGCAAAATATAATGTGAAATTGATACTGAGTAGATGACAGTTTGAATGGAGAAAACACTGAAAAAAAGTTACCTATCAATTCGTTTGGTCTTTGGAGTGTTGGATCCAACACTGGACATGCCTGAATCATTCGACAATATAATGCTAGTAATTTATTTTATGTTGCTTTCTTTGCTAAACAATCTACTGTTCTGTTAGTTACCACTCCATCTGGTGTATTTTTTTTTGGTTTTCCTGCACTATAACTTCTGTTGCTTCAGCAACAATTTGACAAGTATTTATTATTTCCCCTCGCGTAAACATACAAACAGTACTTATTATATTTTGTTGATTCAAATTGTGTCGTACATTATTTAATTTCCTCCTATTAACTTACTTGATTTAAAAAAGATGCAATTTTCCCTTGTGAAACGTAGGTTTACTCAATATGGCATGTTATTCCTTTCAACATGTATCAATTTCAAAGAGGATTCGAGATGCACAAAGAAAATAATTGTGATATTGTGTTGGTTTATACTCTATACACCAGTAGGGCAATGATAAAGCATTTGGTAGTTTTCTTTCACTCACAATGAGCTAAAAACTATAGCATGTGTTATTGATTTTGCTGAAGCTACTTTTCAGACACAAGCTGAACTTGAAAGTAGCATCCTAGCTCTAGCCGCAACAAAAGCAGGTATTTTTTGAACTTTTTCTGCTTCAGTGGACGTTTAATGTGCTTTGAAATTAAACCTGGTCGCATATTTTCTCCATGTGCTTACAATATTTTGATTATATGATGATTCATTGTTCGCATTGGGAATTTCGTTTCTTATGCTTGTAATTGTGCTCGATAAGACTGCTAAATTAATTTCCTAGCCTTTGTGCTTGAAAAATTAAGTTATTTGTCATTTTTTGTTTAAATAAATTAATATTTTGCATATTATATTTTTTATTTCTGTTCACTAGTAAAATTAATTTCTCGTTTTTACTTTGAAACCAAAAGTATTCATTCTTGATTTTGAAAATAGTTTACTGTATTAGAGCTTGGCTCGGTCATATTTGAATTTAAAATTTTTTTCTGGAACTATTCCTAAAATTAGCATTGATTTTTGGAGTCACAATGATTTTTTAAAAAATCCCTTTGGTTTTTAAAAACCAAGTAACTAGTGCTTGAAGTGGAAATCATTCATGATTCTTGTATATTAATCTTTTAGTATTTGTTATTATATATAAATTTCATAAATTTAATTGTTTGTTGAAGATAAGTTGTGAATTATGGATAAATCTTGGATTCGCTCGGATAGAAGATCCAAACAGTATCAGGAGGGTGTTGAACAGTTCATCAGCAGTTGTTTGCAAAATCTCCACGTTGACCCCAATTTCATTCATTGTCCTTGTTGCAAATGTATAAATCTGAAAAAAGGACCGGTTACATCGATTCGAGAGCATCTTTTTTTTCATGGTTTTAGTCAAAATTATGTTAATTGGATTTGGCATGGCGAGTCTGCCGAAAATGATAGAGTAAATTGGAGTACCAACCAGGATCCAACTGATGATTATCACAAAGACTTTGAAACAACTAATATGTGTGAGGCAGCATACGAGAACTACACAGAAAATCCAGAAGAATTTGTGAAGTTTTTGGAGGACGCAGAGAAACCATTGTACAATGGATGTAAGCGTTACACAAAGTTGAGTGCACTAGTGAAACTGTACAATACCAAAGCCAGGCATGGGATGAGTGATGCTTTATTTTCAGATCTATTAACAGATTTTAGGGATATGCTACCAGATAATCACAATCTGCCATCTTCAACGTATGATGCAAAAAAGACATTGAGTTGTTTGTCGTTGAGCCATGAAAAGATCCATGCTTGTTCCAATGATTGCATCCTTTATAGAAAACAATATAAAGACTGTGTAAGTTGCCCTAAATGTGGCTTGTCGCGTTGGAAGCTAAACAAGAAGAACATTGAGAAGAAAGGTGTTCCTGCCAAGGTGATGTGGTATTTTCCCCCCATACCAAGATTCAAACGTATGTATAAATCTTTAGAGACCTCAAAAAATTTAACTTGGCATAAAGAAACCACAAGAGTTGCTGGTCAGTTACGTCATCCGTCTGATTCACCATGTTGGAGGTTGGTTGATCATATGTGGCCCGACTTTGAAAGTGAGCCAAGAAATCTTCGCTTAGCACTTGCAGCTGATGGCATTAATCCCCATAGCAACCTTAGTAGTCGGTACAGCTGCTGGCCAGTCATGTTGGCCACATATAATCTGCCTCCAAACATGTGCATGAAGAGGAAATTCATAATGTTAACTATGCTCATTTCTGGACCTAAACAGCCAGGTAACGATATAGATATCTACCTTGATGTGCTAGTTGAAGATTTGCAACGATTGTGGGAAGGAGTTGATGGTGTCTATGATGCTTATCGAAAACAATTTTTCACTCTTAAAGCAGTTTTATTATGGACCATCAATGACTTTCCAGCCTATGGTAACCTTAGTGGATGTACTACACATGGTTATTTTGCATGTCCAGTATGCGGAGAAAATACTTATGCAAAGCATTTGGAAAATGGGAGGAAAATGTCATTTTTTGGTCATAGAAGATTCTTACCAAGGTTTCATCCCTATCGGAGGCAGACTAAGGAGTTTAATGGCGTAGAAGAAGATGGAGATACACCTACACCATTATCTGGGGTTACCTTATATGACAAGCTTTCGAACATAAAGTGTGAGTTTGGAAAGAAGATCAGTGTGAAAGGTAAAAAGAGAAAGAAGGAGAAGGAGAATAATGTGGAAGGCAGTACAGATGAAAAGGATTTAGGAGCAACAGATTTCAGAAAATGTTGGAAGAAAAAGTCAATTTTTTTTTCAATCTTCCTTATTGGAAACACCTGCATGTTAGACATTGTCTCGATGTGATGCATATCGAGAAGAATGTTTTTGAGTCCCTCATTAATACTTTGATGAATGTTAAAGGAAAAACTAAGGACAATGTGGCAGCTAGGTTGGACATGCTTCAAATGGGAGTTAGGCCTGAATTGAGACCTGAATTTGGAGAGAAAAAAACATATCTTCCTCCTAGTGCATGCTCATTCACAAAAAAAGAAAAGTTACAAGTGTGCCAGTCGTTAATGGATATAAAAGTTCCAGAAGGTTACTCATCGAACATGAAGAATCTTGTGTCCATGTCTGAGCTGAAGTTGTCTGGTTTGAAATCTCATGATTGTCATGTTCTAATGCAGCATTTCCTGCCAATACTCATACGTGATGCGCTGCCAAAACATGTTAGATACGCCATCATAAGATTTTGCTTCTTCTTCAAAGATATTTGTAGTAAGGTTATAGATGTAGCCAAGTTAGATAAGCTGCAATCTGACTTGGTTGTTACGCTGTGCTTATTGGAGCAGTATTTTCCCCCTTCTTTCTTTGATGTTATGGTGCACTTAATAGTCCATCTTGTTCGAGAAGTCCGATTATGTGGACCTGTTTGCTTCCGGTGGATGTATCCATTCGAAAGATGCATGAAAGTGTTTAAGAGTTATGTTGGCAGTCGAAAACATCCTGAAGGTTGCATTGTTCAGAGATATTCAGCAGAAGAAGCAATTGAGTTTTGTTCTGAATACCTCAATGAAGTTGATCCTGTTGGGATCCCTCAATCAATCCGAGACCCCAATTCAAACGTTCCTGGCTTCTTAGCATGTAACACACCAATGACAGTGCGACAAAGTGATATGCTACAAGCACATTTGACAGTGCTGGAAAATACTGGAGAAGTATTTCCCTACATAATGTAAGTTATGGCATTAATACTTAGTTCTGCACTTCTTTGATCTGTCAATATCTGCTGTCTTTTAAAAATTAATGGAAAAATATTTCCACAGTGAACACAAGACCTTTCTGAAATTGATATTTCCGAAAAAAGAGAAAGATGAAAGATGGATACAAGATGCCCACAATAAGAGGTTCATTGACTAGTTTCATGCAAAGGTTGGGTGGATGAATAAATATTTTTTGAAGCATTTTGCGGTAATTTGCATCTACTATTTTAATCACTCTTTCAAATTAAATAAATTACAGGTGGCTGCTGAAATAGACAGCCGCAATGGTGGAACGACATCGACATTGACATGGTTGGCTCATGGACCACGCTCCCAAGTCATCAAGTATAGTAGTTATGTGGTAAATAACAATTTATACCAGACAAAGGCGCGAGATGATGAGAGAGTTTGCCAAATCAGTGGGGTTTCTCTAGTTGCAAACACCATGTTTGTTAGTAGTGCCAAAGATAAAAATCCTTTGATGGCCGATGTGTCTTTCTATGGTGTGATTGAAGAAATATGGGAGTTGGACTATCATCAATTTCAAGTTCCACTTTTCAAGTGCGCTTGGGTTGCAAATGACAAAGGAGTAATAAACAACGACGAATGTGGCTTCACCTTGGTCAATTTGAACAAAAGAGGGCACAAGAATGATGAATTTGTCCTTGCAAGTCAAGTCAATCAAGTTTTTTATATTGATGACCCAGCAAGAAAAGGATGGTCTATTGTGCTCCCAGTGCCAAATAGGTGTTACGAGGGGGAGGATGATTGTTCGACTAATATTCCCGAGACCCGACCAATTGACAATGTTGTTACTCATGAGATTCCCGTTCATGGAAGATACTTTAGAACAGAACATGAGGGTGTCTGGGAATCGAACAGAAAAAAATGATGTTTTGCACTTTTATATCATTTTTTGTTATGTATGAGTGAAGACACTCTTTGTACTTCTAAAATTTATGTTATGAACTTTTATTAGTTTTATTATTGTTATTATTTATTTTGATGTTATGAACTATCTTGTCCCTTCCTTACGTTTATGTATATGTTATTATGTTTTTGTTATTATTTATCATGCTTATTTTTATATTTATGTTATCATTATATATTAATAGTGGTTTGAATATTTTTATGCAGTGGACAGCACATATAATGAGTAAGAGAAGGCAGAAAAATAAAGATGCAGTTGAGGAGATGCATGGATTAAGTGTTGGTAAGACTAGTGAAGATGCAGAGCCACATGCACTTACTCATGGAGAAGAACATGTAGATGTGCAAAAGAACAAGCGAGGTCGTACGATGATGGCTAAGCGAACTGCAGCTGCAAGATGGGGAAAAAAAGCAAAGATTGACTATGATGACTTGGGGCGGCCAACATACAACTCAAATGGGAGGGCACTTCAATCATACATTGGCTCCATTGCTAGATCCATGGTGCCAATCAATATAAAATCGTGGCCTGATGTTCCAGAAAACATAAAACAGAAGGTTTGGGAAGAGATATCGATAAGTTTATCTTCCAAACATAATAAATATGAACATTAATTGGTTCAATGTTGTATTACTCTCTACATTGACAGCTTTCTTGTCTATACAAAGAAATTTTCTTTATGGGATTGAATCCATTCGATTCAATAATTCAACTAACATATTCTGGTTTCAGAATGTCTTTGAAGTAGCGCCACAAAGCCAGTCAGCTGTGATGAGTTCAGCAGCTCGTAAATGGAGAGATTTCAAAAACAAATTGACTAGTCGATATGTCTGGCCCAACAGAAATAATCCAGAAACGTTGATTTCTCCACCAAGTCAATATCAGCTACCAGTAGCAGATTGGAAGGCTTTTGTGGATGCACGACTAGATCCATCGTGGGAGGTATTTTAAGTTTTTCCAAGTATATTTTAACAAATACTAATTTCCGTACTTAACTGAATTAAATTCTGATATAGATTACTCATGAAAAGCAAAAGGAACGGACCAAGCATTGTAAATATCACCATAGACTGTCTCAAAAAGGTTACATTGGATTGGAGGCTGAGCTGGTAAGCTTTTGATCATTCGTTTAACAATTTTTTCGTGTATAATACACTGTCTTCTTTTGTTGAATTCACGTACTTGTAAGATTCTAAATTTTTGAATTGCAGAAGGAGAAAAATATAATTGCCAGAGATGAAGAAGTTGACAGATCAATTCTTTGGCGCAAAGCTCGTGAGGACAAAGCTGGAAAAATTATAAACACAGAGACATCAGAAATCGCTGCAAAAATTGTAAATTTTTAATTTTATCGATTTCCATAATGCCTTCATATATATATATATTTCTTGGATTAATTTGTTATGCTTATAAATGTAGGATGACTTGTTGGAAAAGAAGGAGAGTGGAGAGTTCAATGTTTCTGAAATGAATGATGTCCTAACCATTGCATTAGGCAGCCAGGAACATTATGGGAGGGTTCGAGGTGTCGGCGGATTTGTAACACCTCAAGTTTTCTTCAAAACTCCTAGAAAGAAAAGGGAATCAGTCCCTACAACTACGATGGAAATCTCCCAAAAACAGTTGGAAGAGACTAAACTTTTCAAGGAGGAGTTGGAGAAACTGAAGGCACAACTTGCTGCTGTTATGCCAATCATCACCGATCGAGCTTCTGAGATGGTAGCATCAAACAAGTCATCTGAAATTCAGGGCCCAAATGCATCCAAAAATCTGACCCCAAAGCTTTCTGATGATTTTGAAGGTTTTTATGAATGCGGCCCTCCAGACATGAAGGTTATTTATTACTCTAAGGCCTGCATAGCCAGCCTGTTTTATTTCCCTTGGCTAAAATAATTGAAGTCAGTTTTTATAATAAGTGCATGCCATATATATCACTATATAAGGCCTGCATAGCCAGCCTGCATCATCCCTAACTCCCTCAACCATAATCTGTATGTTGGCCATGGCTTACTTGGTAGCTGTTAGTGCAGTACCAGATTAATCAGTCGACCACTTGGTTGGCCAAAACCGTGGGTGTACCAAGTTTTTCGGTTATTGAATTATATATGTATATATGATAATTTATTGTTCTTGAAGGGGAAAAAATGTCACCTTGTCTTGAAAACACGTGGAGATGTGGTGGCATATGGCACAATAATATCAAGTGGAGGTCCAAATGTTAAGATTCAAGATCTTCCACTTGGGGAAGAGAACTTCAAGGTGTTGATTGACGTTGTCCTAGATGAAGCAGCAGAGCTTCCAATCCCAATGAATTGTGGACCAATAGTCATGAAGGATTCACTTGGAGCCATCGTTGGTTGGCCAAAAGTGTTGGTAATTTTTCCAAGGAAAAAGGTATTTTAAAAGCTTCAATTTTTTATATGTTTGTAATTGTCATATATGTTATTTGGATAATTTTTTACTTTATTCTAAATTGTACGAATATTCTAAATTGTAGAAAGAGAAACCTCAACCATTTGCAATTATGGATGTTTCTGGACAGCGTCAAAAGTTCATGGAAATTGAAAGAAACTTACCCATGGCTTGCAAGTATATCTACTCATATGTTGTTAGGTTGATGGGCGAAGATGACAACATTCACATAGAGTTTGAGGAATCTATGTTTGGACGTTCTCAAAGCCTACGGTTGATTAGAGAAGATATCGTTCCATTTATGGAGATGAGGGAGATAGGTGCGAGACAGATTTTGGTTTACATGGGGTATGTTGTGTTGCACTTAATTTTTTTGTTTGCATATTTAATATTTTGTTTGGTTTGTGTCCATTCTATGATAAATTTTTCACCTATGTATGTAATATTGAGTGCAGTCACCTATACAAATATTTGAAGGAACAAGACCGAACAGATTGCATTTCATTTGTGGATCCTGGCCACTTACCTACATGCCCACTTGACAGCGATGGCAGCCACTTGTCACAACATATCGCTAACCAGTTGGAAGCGGTTTGTAGAGACAGCGTATGCCTCATCCCATACAACACTGGGTATGATTTTAGTTCTTTATAAATATATAATGGATACTAGTCAATTATTTTATGTTGTTTCTAAACTTGCAACTTATTCTTTCAACTTTACATTGTTTTAGGTACCACTGGATCTTGACCATCGTCAATGTAGCTGAAAATATGATATATTTGTTGGACTCTTCTACAAACAGATGTCGAGACGATGCATGGAAAAAGATAGTGATGAAGTATGTAGTATATTATATATGCAGTCACTTATACAAATGAAAAAAAAATAACTTGTTACTTTTTAAATGTAGTGGGGTCAAGCTGTACAATGCATCGAGGGGTATTCCTAAATGGCCAAGTTTTAAACAATTGACGGTATGTGGTGTGATTACGTATGAATGACATTAATTGATAGGGAAATATTATTTGGATTGTGATTGATGCAATTGAGTTTCAATATTATTATAGGGAAATCTGAAACAAAGTGGTGGCGTTGAATGTGGATATTATGTGATGAGGTATATGAAGGAAATAGTTGAATGTGAAGTTCTACGGGTGGAAACGATGGTGAGTTTCAAATTTTAATTTATGCTCTGATTTATTTAAAAAGGAATCACATGTTCTTCTGTTAGTGCTTCTGTTAGTGATGGTTTTTCAGCAGTAAAACTTCTGTTAGTGATGACTTTTATTACCATGGCAAAAGGAATCACATGTGCTTCTGTTAGTGATGGTTTTTCTCAGCACTATAACTTCTGTTAGTGATGGTTTCAGCACTATAGCTTCTGAATCACATGTGCTAAAGGATCGAGCAGTAGTTTGCTGTGTCTCAAGCCCTCCCTTGCCTGGTTTCTTGAGCCTAGGATTCAATGCACTTGCATGCTTTTACTTGCTATGAGAATAAATTAGGATTGTGTGTGGGTTTTAGCTAGTTTCTCATGAACTGAAGAATTAACTGCTACATGGTTTCAATGTTTGAGAATCCTTGGCTATGACGAGGTTCTTATTTTTCATTTTTTAGTTTATATATTGTATGTAAGTTTTGCATTTGAAATTTTTTGCAATTTAAATTGTCAGTTGATTTTAATGTAATAGACTCATATACCATGTCCATTACTGAACTTCTTATGTTATCTTAATGGACACCCCCTGTTTGGCATTTGACAGCTAGAAACGCCTTGTTTATTGGTTTTCTTGATTGGGTTGAGATTTCACATAATGTAAGCACAGAGTACTTAGATATGCTGTTGGAGAGGATGTTATCAAAATGGAAAGCCAATTTTGTTGTTCAATGGACATATGAAGCTGTATAAATTCATTTTTTATACTTGGGATTGTTCATATAACTGAAGGGATGATATATGCGTGGTGGTTTGTGTACACTTTTGCTGCTTGTTTTGATATTGGAGTTTATGAGTACTTGTACACTTGCCATTGTTAATCTTGAGCATTTTAAATAACACAATCTGCTAAGAATCGATCTTGGCAGCAAATATATTTTAAATTGTCAGCATGCTAACACAATCTGCTATGAATTTGTTTATGTTTTGAAACCCATAATAATTAAGCTGATCATACATGTCAGCATGCATAGCAAATAGGTTGCTTATTCTTTTTTGGATTTCAGTTTGCAACTAGTTGCCTTGTTGGTTTACCGTCACATTCCTATTTTTTTTTGAATTTCAGTTTGCAGGATGCGTCAAGAATAAGACGTACAGTCAAGAACAATTTGATGAAGTTAGAAGTGAATGGAGTGAATTTTTCTACTCACATGTAGGTGGTTGAATATGTTATTTCAAATTGGGATAATACTTTGTTTTGAGCAAATACATGTGGATGTGTACATGTTTAGGTGGTTCAATATGTCATTTGAAATGGGATAATACTTCTTTTTGAGGAAATACGTGTGGATGTGTACACGTATAGTTTTGATAAAATATGTGTGGATATGTGCATATAATTTCGGGTTATTTCATTGGATAGAGTACTTGTTGATTTATGTATGTGTCATTTTGGGATGAATTTATTAATTATTAGTGTATTTTTAAGTTGAATCTGTGTATTTATGGCATTATTGTATCTAAATATTAATTTATAAAATGTGTTCTATTGCTTCGGCAATTTTAGAATAAACGAAGTAAATAATTATCTACTACTTCGTATTTTAATAAAAATACTGAGGTAAAACATATTCTATTACTTCAGCAATTTCATTAATAGACGAAGTATAAGAAAGCATTTTACTACGGTAATATATGAAATTAACGAAGTAAAAGATATTATATCACTTCGTCTGATAACAAAATTGATGAAGTAAAAGCTTCAGTAATTCATTAATAAGTGACGTAAAAGATTGACTTTTACTTCGGTAATAAATGAAATTATAGAAGTAAAATATAATATTTAACTTCGTATAAAAACCAAAGTATAATAATAGTTTTTACTTCATTAAAATCATTAAATACCGAAGTATAAGAATAGTTTTTACTTCATTAAACTCATTAACTACCGAAGTATAATCATAGCTTTTACTTCATTAAACTCATTAAATACCGAAGTATAAGAATATTTTTGACTTCGTCAATTATGAAATGAGCGAAGTAAAATATATGTTTTTACTTCGGCATTGGTCCTATTTTGCCTCCAAAAAATTACCTAAGACTTCGGTAATTTCTCATATAAGACTTCGGCAATTCAACGAAGTAAAAACATACCCTATTACTTCACGTGACACTACTTCGGTAAATAAAGGTTCTACGACTTCGGTTATTAACCGAAGTCTTAAGCCATTTTTCTACTAGTGTAAAATTACAAAAAATCATAACACGTAGACCTAAAACTGAAATCTGAAAACATAGGGGACCGATCACAAAATGACAAAATTATCGTATCAAATTCAAATTTTCTTGTAACATCCCAATTTTCACAATCGGAGCGTTACTCAAACATACATACTTAAAATTTGGGAAAAAATATAAACTTTTGGAAACATCATCTTCTTTATTAAATAAGCGGATTAAAAAGTGCACAAATAATGAAATAAACATTTAAAAGACTATGCCAAACATGACCATCAACTAAAAATTCAAAACTTGTTTTCCCATCAAAACCTAAATTGGTTTGAACAACTTTCATTCATAAATCTTTCGCACTCATGTATCACCCACTGAACCGACCTCTGCCTCTTCTTCATGTCCGCCTACATAATCATCAATGAATGCATCAACATCATCGTTACCTGCACCATTCAAGTATAGTGAGTCTAAGACTCAGCAAAAAAAATGCATAAAAAGGATCTTTCTGAACTTTAAAAGAGAGAACATTAACCTAATCTTTCATGCAATAAACACTACTTTGATGTAGCCATAACATAAAAATATTTGGGGTGATGAAGTATAGGTAGTGTGGCAACCGTCATAATGAGTCTTTCATAATTTTTTGTTGATCAACAAGCATATGACATTACACATAAGTCATCAAAATATTTTTCATGCATAATGTCATACTTCGTATCATAACATAACGTGTCATGTCATTGTCATACATCTCATAAAATCATGTTCTATAAGCTCCTCGTGATACTACATGCATAAATTTCTTCAAAACTTTTCATGAGAGAAATGATTTCATGTAAAATTCACATAATCATGCCATACATAGTTTAACCGATTCGTGTGAGTCGTTTCGTCCGTCCCATATATTGAAAACATAAAACTTTTACATAAAACATCCTAAATATATTTAAGATACCATAAAATATCATTAACATAACTTTTAGAATCCAAAAACAAGGATTTAAAATTTCATAATTCGAAGCATTCCAGACCTTTGTCCAGACCCGTATCCGAACATGACACGGACCCCGTGCCAGGGTCCGTGCACTAAATTTCTTTGAAAATTCTTACGTCTACGTCGAGTCAAGGACCTAAGTCCGGACCCCCTTACACGGATCTAGCACGGACCCCGTGCCCTGGTCCGTGCAAATCAAAATTTTTGGTTCTTGAAAATGCGTAGCAACAAGGACCCATGTTCGGACCCCATTCCAGGTTCTGGACACTGCGAATAAAATTCTGCAGATTTTACGAAACTGTATCTAGTTTTTCCCAAAATTCAGATTTTTTACTCCTAAATCGACTAACCTGCTAAAAACCTTGGAAGAACACTTCCAAACTCCAATACATCTTCAAATAACACTTCAAAAATCCTTGATCAAACTATTAATTTAAAGATTTAAATCAAAATTTACACCCTAACACACTCAACCCAAAAAATTGAACTTTACACACCTATGCACTTAAATCTCCATAAACTTATACCGAAATCATCAGGAACACATCACACTTAACAATTAAGCAACATACTCATGAATTTTTCAATAAATATGCATAAATCATCAATAATTCAAATAGGGTTTTACCTTGAAAATATATATATTCTTGAATGGGTTTCAAAACCATAAAAACTTGTCTGAATTGTTTGATTGGATTTAACCTGGACTGCGGAACGATCTAACCTTGAGAAGTCGAAGAACCCTAGCCTTGGATGCAGTGTTTGAACGAGAAAGAAGAAAGATTTTGAGAGGATAACCGGCATTCAGATTAGAGAAAAGAAAAGAACTTTGAACGCTTGAATTGCTTTGTGACTAATGGACTTTCTATACGGCCTATTAGTTACACTTAAAAGTCTTTTAAAATTTTAACTCTCCCAATTAAAAAAAATACACTGCATCAACTTAAAATTATTTAATTAAAATATTTTCTTAATTCTCTAGAAGGCTAGACTCGTCCCTACGATCCAAAATTAAATGTCAATCTGAAAACTTTAAAAATCACATTACATCACATAAAATTTCAGGCGTTAAATAAATCATATAATTAAACATAACAATTAAATATTTTAAATATCATACAATAACTCACATAATTTAATTAATTTAACGTGATTAAGCTAATGGACTTTTGGACCTTTACATTTTTTGTATAATTTTTTTTAATATATATATATATGAAACACGTATCATAGATGGTAAATAAGCAAGGTACAAAATACATTGAGTATATCCAGGAATCTCAAAATCAGTGTATAATCAATATGCTAAAAAATGTCAACAATAAAAGCACTTTCAATATAAATATTATTATTTTTAATCCCACAAGTGTAGTTTAGAGTGGGTGAATAAACATATCTTCAAATTATTCTAATTTTCAGAAGCATATACAGCTGGGTTAACAGCTAAATCTTATTTTCCATCAGATGAGTACAACAGAAGATTTTTAAATATATTTTATGACGTTCGAAAAAAAAGGTTGATATTAGCTCTTGGATTAATATCAACACATATGTTAATTTTTCATAAAAAAATGAGAGACCCACATAATCTAATGACATTGAAATATGAGAAGAAACAATTACGATGTAAGCGTGTAACATAGATTAAGCTCATACAATATGTGTTTTTTTATATGCTATCCATCAATATTTAATTTGGACCTTGTTCTGCGCACAACATCACAGTTGGATCAAGTGAATCCAAAATTCATCTATCAATGCAGTGTTTTAAAAAAGCTTCCTTAATTAACAACACTCAAGTTTAAATATATATACTTAATGCTCCATTATTATTTAGTATATTTTAATTTCAAAATTATACCCAATATGGTTTCATTTATCTTCTGAATTACTACATTTTTATGAAAAAAAAATATAAATAATATTGAAAAAAAACAAATATTTTATTTAAAATATGACGCCCTGATAGATAATGAGCTCACTTTTATTTATAACAATATAATTTTTCAAATTTGCAGGAAGTTATTACAAATTGATATTTTAAAAAAATATACTTATTGAAAATTTTAAAACCACTATATGTGAAACTTGAAATATATGCATCTACTGTTAATTTATGTATTTCTTGCATTTTATCTCGTGTCAGAATAAAGTAATGTTTAGGAGAGTTTTCTGGAAGTACTTTTCGATTTTTCCTAAACAAAATGTTAAAATTTTGTTAAAAAAACTAAAAAGTGCTTCTTAAAAGCTTTCTCAAATACTAGCTTAAAATAATTAAAAGAATATTAAAAATTGAACACAGTTTTACACTTAAACTCCAGACAATTGCACGTACTTGATTTCTAACATTTTGCCATATTTCACATTTCTACAACCTTTGATATTATTAAATGAGAGCTAATTGCGCGCGATACTTAAGAGGCCCGCCGTGTTTAAGTTGATGGAATATATGAACGTTTGACCAAAAGTTATGAGTTTATTTCTCAAGTTCTGCCCTTTTTTGACGCGTATATGGCTCAGGAGTTGAAATTTTTAATGCTTTACCCCTACTTTTTCAATATTAGATCAAATAATAATTATGAAATTACATTATTATAAAATTAATAGATCGATTAATTATTTATTATCGTGTGGTTGTTTGGGACAAGCCTTGGTTGAAAGAGAGAAACCTCACTTCTTGTCAAGATTTTGGAGCTTAATTAATGTATATGTATGTATATTGTTGAAATATGCCAATTTGTTGTTGTTACATGTTCAAAATAAAATTAAGGAAACTCCAAGGATATTATTGATCCACTTGAAGATCATTATAAAAGTTACGACTGATCCAAAATGAAGATATTCGGAGTCTATAGTGTTTTTCGGTCATTAAAAGATATTGAAAATAAAGGCAAATACAATTGAAAGATAAAAAATTAAAACAATATATAAGTTACGGCACTATAAATGAAAATTCATTATAACATGAATAAAAATGGGAAAAAAATACAAATTATAGGAGTAAAAATACAAATTTACAATTAACAAGATCAAAAATGAAAAATTTCAAATAAAATTACCAAAAATGTAGATCTTTAAGTGATGAATTCGAAACAATTCAAGATGACGGATAAAGATCACTGATTCATAATCGATGCTAGCTATTTCAATCACCTTGTGTGGACAATGGATCCAATCAACCAAAGGGAAGGCACATTTATAACTCAATCTAAAATATACTTAAAATTAAGAAAAATTATAATTTTGATCCTTGATGGGATGCATTGCTGACATGTGTGCCATACGTAGCATGTAAAATCAAAATGACTTTCGATGAAAATCGAAATTTGTAAATGGATTTTATTTTAGTTTTTTTTAAAAAAAGAAGTAATTTTAGAGTTTTAATAAATTTTTAAATAGAAGTAAAAGTTACAATCCAAATGCTAGAAATTTTAACTCGTCAAAAATTATTTTTTTAAGTGTTTTTTAAAAACCGTTTGTAACCAAACAATACATATTTCAAGAAAAGCACATTTAAAAAAAAGAAAAGATTAGAAAAATAAGAGTTTTTTTTAACATATTAGCTTCTCCAATCAAACGAACGTTTAATATATTAATTTTCAGATCTTTTTTTTAGAAATCTTAGCTACGTGCATGTTGATATCTAGGCCAACCATAAAACTGAAAGAAAGTCCATATAATTATAGGACGATGATGGCATAAACTTTGTGTTTTTATCAAAATACTAGACAAACTTTGAAATTAGCCACGGCCAAAACCATGGCTAAAACCGTGGCTAAATGGTTTTAGTCACCGTTTTCGAAATTATGACTAAATTTTCCGTGGTTAAAGTTAGCCACGGTTTTTACCACGGTTTTTTAAAAAATCTTGGTTAAATAACTACCATGATTTTTAAAAAAAATCATGGTTAGATTAGACATTGTTTTCTAGAAAAATCGTGGTTAATTTAACGACGCTTTTTTAAAAGACCGTGGTTAATTTTAGCCACGATTTTTAAATCCGTAGTTCTTTTCAACCACAGTTTTAACTAAAATCGTGGCTAATCTAACCACGGTTTTTAAAAACCCGTCGTTAAATTAACAACGATTAATTAAAACCGTTACTATTTTTAACCACGAATTTAACAAAAAAACTATGGTTAAAACCATGGCTAAAATTACAACGGTTTTTTTTAAATCGTAGCAACATTAGCCACGGTTTTTACTAGACCTATTTTTTTAGTACTCTGTATCTAATTTTGAAATGTTCCAAATAAACAACTGTTAACACAAACTGTAATATATACGCAAATTTAGGAAATGTGATATACAAATTCTTGTTTTCATCATTCACTTTGATCAAATACGAACGATCAAAGACACAAACATTCAAATATCACAAAAATACTTAACATCTCATTATAAGTTTCTTCAAACAATGTTTAATATGATGTCTAAACTTCAACAATACAAATGAATCACCCAAATGTTTGACATGCGACAATGAACAAAAGTACAATATTCAATGTTTGATAGTTTATATGAAAATAGGTGAGACGAAATTACTAACCTACTCATGGCTGAGTCTCATCGTCATCGTCCTCATCATCTTCTGCAATAATGAGCGCGTTCATGTGTAAAAATGAAGTACGTCTTTGGGATGAAATTCGATGCACGCAACCCCTCTCTCCTGGTGTACCTCTGCTCCTTGGTGAGCCCATACCTACCGGTGAACCTCGACTCCCATCTCTGCTCCCCTGTGATAACCTGCCGGTATGTACTGAGATGCCACGTTGCATTTCTCCTTGACCTTGAGAGGAATTTCCACTAGCTGAAGATGCGCGATCAATATATAGGCGAAACGATTCCTCCAATGAGGACAAACGTTGCCTCAAAGCTTCGCACTCTCTCGATGCACCGATGCCCCTTTGGTTTTTTTTGTTTGCCCTTTGAGTGGCTATTTGTGTCATCTCGTGATTCTCGTCTGCCTCGTATGCCCTTTGCGTAGTAGCACATGCCTCGTCACGGAAAGCTGCAATATTTTGCCCTGCGTCCGCTAAGCCTCGTTGACGTGGAGCCATGGCTACTGGATACATCGTCGTTGGCACGGTCAACAAGCCATACATCCTACCCTTTTTCGGTACACCACTGATGATCTTAAACTGTTCATTATTGTCATTGTTTGTAGGCTCAGGAGGTACAATCCCATCCTCTAATGGAGTCATGACTTCCAACATATATTCTTCCATTTAATTTTTCCTGTTTAAATGAGTTATGATGTGTTAGTGATTTTCTATTTCATATATACAAATTCAAAATATCTTATTCGACTAAGAGTTTATGACGTATACATTAAGCAATCTAAAACCCTCGTCCACGAATTTGCCATCACTTCTCCTATGTGTGTGCAAAAATAATTCTCACGTGTTCGGCTCGTGCTTCTTCTTCTTACACTGTAATAAATACATAATCATATGTCTTTACAATTGTAAATCAAATAAACTTGAATAGGACATTTACGTTTACATAGTTTATAATAAATTGAATAGATAGTGAAATAATTACCAGATTTGATCTTGATGTTTCCACACGTGATACATGTAATAGAAGGTTCTCTTTGATTTTGTTCTAAATAATTCATATTATTTAAAACATTAGCTTACATATGTATTCGAGTAATAATATGTAGTGAAATAAAATTTCCAATATAAAGTGTAAGTATCAAAGTACATTTTGTATAGAAAAAGACAATGACCAGGTCGACGACAAGCATCGCATAAGCCTTGGATCCACCCTTATGCTCGTCTGACCTGTTCCAGGACAGTAGGCTCGTATTGCTTGTTCGCCTTGTATTTTATAGCCGTGTCCTTCCAAATTTCAGTAGACCACACCTCCGTCCACTTGCCCCACGTCTCTTACATAATTGTATCAGGATGCCTCCCCTTCGAACGCCATTTGTGGATAGTATGTCTACGTATAGTTCTTTTGTCATAATATACCATACCCTTTTAATATCATCGTCAATCGCTTCTTCCCATCTGTACTTCTTCTGTTCAATATATATGAGAATAAATTAACAATTTATTGTTTAAATATTATTAAGGCATATACTATATTGTCAATTAATATGAAATGTTTTTACCACGAACTCATCCCAGTACCATTGTCGTTGCGCTTGTGTCACAAATTTCTAAGAGTATCCCTCCACGCATGTTTGTGTGGAGAATAAAAAAGTTATGTACGAGGAAACTTTGTGATTATCTGGACCGAACCTTAATGATAAATTTTACCAAAATATAAAATTGACATCAATTATATATACGCAATAATGATCATCAACCCTAATAAACATGTGAAACATACTTATCATATTCCAATAATATGAACTCTCGTGGATATTGGTCATTCTCGTCTTCGTCAAATGATTCCGCCATCTCCTAATATTATCAGCAACTTCGACCAAATCTCAACACCAAACAATGTAACAGAACATGTGTATGGTACCAATAATATGACACATTGGCACGATATATTCTAATTTTGCTATTATACGCTTATGTAGCATCAACGTACTATTCAATATCAACATTAATCGACATAATAAAGCGAAAATCATTCAATACATATTTTTAATTTTATAAACTAGTTCCAACAATGGGCATAATGATGATTCCATAAAACATAAACCATGTCTTTCAATTATAACGTAACTGAACATGTAAAAATTGGTTAAAAAACTGTAAAATTCAAAAAACTAAACTCAATACTAATTGAAAATAAAAATAATATCCCAATAATTACTTAAAAATATTAAATATCTCCAATAACCTGCAATATATTACCTACAACCAATAATTAATGAAATATCAATTATTATAAGGACAGACAATCAAAATTTCCCAAAATACGAAACCCTATAGGTGCGAATTATACCTTCAATACTTCAAACTAATGCTCCAAACTTCATAAGTAAGAGCAACAATCGGCAACTACAAACAAATGAAGGAGAGGATTCGTGTTTTTGGTGATGCCAAAAAAACTTACATACTCAGTATCTATAGCTAGCTCTCGTGGAGAGGATTTCGAATATATACTTATATTTAAAAAATAACAACCAATGAAGGAGATATAAGCTCTTATATTTAAAAAATAACAACCAATGAAGGAGATATAAGCTTTAAATGTGATGATAAAAAATGAAAAAGCTAAGAGGAAGACCGATGAAGAAGAAGAGGAGGAAAGAGAAAGGCGCGCAGATCGAGTGAGATGAGGAGAGAAGAGAAGATAAAATAAGATAAGATAAGATAAGATAAGGTTGAAATAATCGGTAGAATAAGCTTTAAAAAATAAAATAAAGCGCGTTGGAGCACATATTTTTGTGTTCGAGCGCGCCCCACAATATTTGAAACGACCCTAACTCTCTAAATATAAATAAATATGCGGAATTTTTTTTTTTATATTTACTAAATAAAAATATGTACATACATGCCCATACATATATGCACAGAATAAATAGATTTAAAAATAAATAACTTAAATAAAATGCAACCTTTAATAAATTAAATATCTGAGTCTAACATTTAATAAAATACTGACATAAGCAAAATAAATAAAATTTGCATGCACTGAAAATATTTAAATAAAATGAGTAATAATATCCACCACTGAAAATAAATAAAAATGTATAACACGATAAAAATATTCAAAACATGACGTAGACTCAAACAACGGTCACGGGTTTACTTCTTGTCCGCTCATAGGTCCTCGCCGCCGGTGGGTACTACATCCTCCTCTACGTACTCAACTACACCATATCAGTGTAGTGAGCCTAGAGGCCCAACATTCTAACATAACAAGGGTTTAAAATAATTTAAATCACTTTAATACTAATACATAACATATACATGAATGAACATGCTTAAAAATATCATGAACATAACATAAACTTAAATTAAACTTGAATATCATAATAATACATAAACATTGTTGAGCAAAGTATTTTCTAACATCGAAAGGTCATATCCATAGTGTAACCATACGTACATTAAATACTGATCAGCGTGGTAAACCAACGTACGTGGCGGTGACGAATCACCTCTTAAATTGGCAGTAAACTGCTCTTCAATAGTTCACATATGGGGACGAATCCCCCTTAAATTGTCACACTACTTCAACTTCCAACATAAAATTATTTTCTTTTGATCAACCTTAAACATTAAATCGTGCATAAAAATTATTTCATGAATGCATGTACTTAAATAAAATGTGTGTCCTTCATATATATTTAATTTAATTTCATACTAACATATAAATACTAAAAATAACTTCCATGCATAAAAATAATTAAATATATATTCAGGACACATGCAATTTCTCATGGGTTGTACTGAACTGCTGGCCCTGACACTCAAGCCCATTTTCTTAAATTCTGGCCTATTAACACTGAGACTGGCCCATTAACATAATTAAGCCCAAAAATACATTTCTAAGCCCAATTAATTTATTCAAGCCCATTAATGCATTCCTGGGCCAATAACAACTATTCTGGCCCAATGGGCCCAAAAGCCCAAAAACTGGCCCAATAACTTCCATGGGCTCCCAAGCCCATAAAATTATTGGGCTAACTTAATTTAATTTAATAAAACCCAATAATAATTAAATTCAACCCAAATAATTAAATGAAGCCCAATCAAATTTTGGGATTTAATTAAGCTCATTTAACCCTTAATTAAACTTAAAACTTAAAAATAAAAATACCCGAGCCCGACTCACTTAACCCGGACTCGGACCCAACTAACATGACCCATGAATTACTGACTTGACCCGACCCGGCCCGCCATAAAACCCATATCCGTAACCCTAACCGTGAATTCTATCTTCCTTCTTCTCTAAACATGTACCCAGCTGAGCGGCTTCACCAAAAACTTTCGTGCTGCCTACTCCGACCACCTATGGCCTTGAAACCACTGCCCAAACTTAGACAACATCAAGACGGTTCTAACCCAATAAATTTGACCTCAAACCAAGTCCTGTAGTAGGAGAACAAACCAAAACACTACAGGCCTTGTTTCTGCTCGCGCGCAGAATGCAAGCACCGACTTTCGGCCAATCGGCCGGCAATCTCCGGCCACCACTGGCCGGATAACTACCTGGAATACCTTTGCCAATGTCTTGAGGTTCTAACCCAACTGGAATCACCTTAAAACATGCTCTGTGGACTGAGAACGAGCCAATCTCCCAACCCCGCTCAATCTGCACGATCTGCTGCGCATCAGAAGGACTGGCTTCGGTTCCATCCCTTTCCAACCTTAAACACCGAGCCAACCCAAGTCTAAGAACCCTAACACACCCCTCTGAACCTCGGACCAGCAGCCAGCCCGTCTCCCATGGCAAAAACGTGAGCTTTAACATGAAAAACAAGTAAAACCATGAGTTGTTCATGTTCTAACCAAGAAACTTCATCATAATCGTAAATAACATCAACTAATCAATGAAAATCTGACATGAATGAATTAACTAGCTTATATGGTGTTCAAGAAGAGAATTCAACATGCCTTTATAATTGTTTGATGAATGATCACGCGTTTACGGCTTCGGGACGACGAAAATTTTAAGAAACTTGAGGATCGGCTATGGCTTGAAATCTTCTGTCAAAACGTGAGAATGGAGGCTGAAGAATATGGGGGGATGTCGGCTGAATGGGTGGTGGGGTTTGGGGTAGGTTTAGGTTTTTATTTTATTGTAGATTGTAGATAATATCTTAAAAATATCTCACTAAATTAATACGTAAATATTATACCTTAAATATAAAGTTTTAAACTCCTAAAATATTTAAAAGTCTGATAACACAGCCAAAATCCCGAAATATAATATTAGGAAATTTTTAAATATTAATAAAAGTCATTAAAATGACTTATTTTGGCTAAAAATAAACCCTTAAATAAATATATAACTAAATACTAAATTTTTCTTGACAAAATACCTTAAAATATTATTTTAAGGCTCATAAAACTCATAAAATATTTTTGGCTAAATATTTTGGTATCTCGTCCGTCCACGGTCCCGTCTACGCGATCAAAATAATTAAATTTCCATAAATCATGAAAAATCACTAATTATGGGTTAAATGCTTAAAAATAACTTAAAACATGCACAAATAATTTCACATAATTATTTAACCCATAATCTAAAATTTTAAATAAATAAATTTCCTAATTATGCATGCGAATTTACGTATTAAAAATATCGGGTGTTACAATTCTCCCCCCTTTAATTTGGATTTCGTCCTCGAAATTAAAGTACTTATCCGAACAACTCCGGGTAGCGAGTTCTCATGTCTGCCTTGGTCTCCCAAGTAGCTTCCTCCTCTGAGTGATTCAGCCACTGGACTTTGACCATCGGTATGACTCGCGTCCTAAGTCTCCGCTCCTCCCTAGCCAAGATCCGTACTGGTCTCTCCTCATAAACTAGAATAGGTGGCAACTGCAAGGGCTCGAAATCCAACACATGCGACGGGTTAGAGACATATCTCCGAAGCATGGATACATGGAAAACGTTGTGCACTGCCGCTAGTCCTGGTGGTAGAGCTAAACGGTAGGCCAACGTGCCAACTCTCTCCAAGATCTCGAATAGCCCTATATACCTCGGATTAAGCTTCCCTCTCCGGCCAAATCGTACCACTCCCTTCATAGGTGACACTCTCAGAAACACGTGATAACCTACTGCGAACTCCAACTCTCGTCGTCGAGTATCTGCGTAACTCTTCTGACGACTCTGAGCAGTCCTCATTCGATCCCGAATCTGAGTCACAATGTCAGCTGTCTGCTGCACGATCTCAGGACCAAGTAAAATCCTCTCACCGATCTCATCTCAATGCACAGGAGATCTGCACCTTCTCCCGTACAATGCTGCATAAGGAGCCATACCTATAGACGACTGAAAACTGTTGTTATAGGTAAACTCCACTAATGGCAGTCTAGTCTCCCATGAGCCCTGAAAGTCGATGACACAAGCTCTCAGTAGATCCTCGAGAACCTGGATCACTCTCTCAGTCTGACCATCTGTCTGGGGATGGAACGCTGCACTGAACAAAAGTCTAGTCCCCAATGCAGTGTGCAAACTCTTCCAAAACGCAGACGTAAATCTCGGATCTCTGTATGATACTATCGACACTGGGATGCCATGCAGTCTAACAATCTCCTTGATGTAAAGCTCTGCATACTGTGTCAACGAGTAAGTAGTCCTCACCGGCAAGAAATGAGCTGAATTGGTGAGTCTATCCACGATCACCCAAATAGCTGTGCAACCTCTGGCACTCCTCGGTAAACCAACTACAAAGTCCATCGTAATGTTCTCCCATTTCCATTCCGGAATAGGAAGAGGTCTAAGAAGTCCTGCTGGACGCTGATGCTCAGCCTTGACCTGCTGACATGTCAAGCATTCTGACACAACTCTCCTGATGTCTCTCTTCATCCCGGGCCACCAATACAATAGCTGCAAATCTCGGTACATCTTCGTACTTCCGGGGTGAATGGAGTACGGAGATGTGTGAGCCTCTGCTAGAATCTCAGCTCTCAACTGATCGACGTTCGGTACCCACATCCTACCACGGTACTGAACAATGTCATCCACAACTGTATACAGAAGACCACCATTGGTCTCATCTCTCTGCCTCCAACACTGCAACTCCTCATCTGTAGACTGTCCATCTCTGATCCGATCTCGTAGAATTGGCTGCACCATCAACACTGACAAGCTCGGTGCATGACCACTCGAGTAAAACTCCAAATCAAACCTCTGAATCTCGCTCTGCAGTGGTAACTGCATTGTCAAACACGATACCACTGACGACTTCCGACTCAAATAATCGGCCACTACATTAGCTTTACCTGAATGGTAGCTAATGTCACAGTCGTAATCCTTAACCAACTCCAACCATCTCCGTTGTCTCATGTTCAACTCCTTCTGAGTGAAGAAGTACTTGAGGCTCTTGTGATCAGTGAAAATCTTGCACTTCTCGCCATACAGATAGTGCCTCCAGATTTTCAAAGCGAAGACCACTGCTGCTAACTCCAAGTCATGTGTCGGGTAGTTCTGCTCATGAATCTTCAACTGCCTCGACGCATAAGCAATAACCTTACCACACTGCATAAGTACTGTGCCTAACCCTAGCTTAGACGTGTCGGTGTATACCACTAACTCCTCGTGTGGTACTGTCATCGCTAAAATCGGTGCGGTAGTGAGTGCTTCCTTCAGCTGATCGAAGCTCCTCTGACAGTCTGAAGTCCAAATAAACTTCGCATTCTTCTTGGTTTAGGAAGTCAAGGGTAGTGCAATAGAGGAAAAATCCTTGATGAACTTAATATCCTGCCAAACCCAAGAAACTGCGAATCTCCGAAGCATTCCTCGGAATACCCCATTTCTGCACTGCCTCAACCTTCGAATGATCCACTGCAATCCCATCTCTCGAAATAATGTGGTCAAGAAATGTCACCTGCTCAAGCCAAAACTCGCACTTGCTGAACTTGGCATACAAACGATGCTCCCTCAAAGTCTGCAAGGCTGTCTGTAGATGCTGCCTATGCTCCTCAATGCTCCTAGAGTAGATCAAGATATCATCAATGAAGACTATGATGAACTGATCAAGATACGGCTAAAAAACCCGGTTCATGAGATCCATGAAAACCGCTGGAGCATTGGTCATCCCAAATGGCATCACTAAGAACTCGTAATGCCCATAACGTGTCCGGAAAGCAGTCTTGGACACATCTGCATCTCTAACTCGCAGCTGATGATAACCAGATCGCAGGTCGATCTTGGAGAACACCGAAGCTCCCTGCAACTGATCAAATAAGTTCTCTATCCTCGGCAGTGGGTACTTATTCTTCACTGTGACCCTGTTGAGCTCTCGATAATCGATGCACAATCTCATACTGCAATCCTTCTTCTTCACAAATAATACTGGAGCTCCCCATGGAGAAAAGCTAGGACGAACAAAGCCTTTCTCTAATAACTCCTGTATCTGCTCCTTCAACTCTTTCATCTCGGTAGGAGCAAGTCTGTATGGTGCCTTAGAGATAGGCACGGTGTCTGGCACTAAGTCGATGCTGAACTCCACATCTCTCACTGGTGGAATTCCTGCAACATCCTCCGGAAAGACGTTCGGAAAGTCACGAACCACATCTATCTCTGATAATGATCTGCTAGATGGTTCTGAGGTCGTGACAATACTCGCTAGAAAATCTCGGCAACCCCGTTTCAACAGCTTCTTCGCCTGAATAAGAGATATCACCTGAGCAATATCACTTCTCTGAGATGCATGGAAGGTAAACGGGTCGCCTTCTGATGGTTTCACTGACACTGATCTCCGACGAAAGTCAATCAAAGCTCCATTGGCTGTCAACCAGTCCATACCCAATATCAAATCAAATTCACTCAACGGCAAAACCACCACATCTGCGTGAATGGAGTGCCCCTGCAGCTCCAACTCCAGCTCTCGAATGACACTAGAGGTAGAAATAATCTGTCCTGACGGCATCGTGACATCATAACCACTGTCGGCAATCTCAGGTGTGATGCCTATCCGTCTGATAAACTCTAGGGAGATAAACGAATGCGTAGCCCCTGAATCTAGCAACGCAAACGTGGAGTTGCCTCCAACTAGAATTCTCCCTGCACGCAGAAGAATCCCAACAATTTCATACCACTACCAAACTTTCCCCCAAAGATGAACTAATAACCCTTAATTCTAATCACAAGTAAAACATGCTTCTTATTCTAACATGCAGATAGGTAACCCAAATAACAAATTATTCCACAAAGAAAAAAAATCGAAATTCTTAACCAAAGGAAGAAATTATAAAATACTAGAGGTAAGATATACCGGTGATCAAGGAGGTATCTGGGTCTGCCTCCTCTGCCTGCATAACGAACACTCTACCAGCAGTGTTCTTCTTCCTCGGGCAATTAGCTATCTGGTGCCCTGGCTCTCTACAGTGAAAACAAACTCCTGCTCCCAGAAGACAAGGTCCCGAATGCATCTTCTGACACTTCGGGCAAGTAGGAAAACCTCCAGTATTAGGGGCCCCGCCCATCGGCTGCTGTGGCCTCTGCTGCTGGTTCGGGCCCTTAGACGGCCCAGTATACTGCTTCTTCGTAGGAGGCTGCGAAGATGGTCGCTGAAATCTAGAGTGAATCTGTCTCTTCCCCTGCTGCTCTCGCTGTATCTCTCTCCTACCCTCCTCTGACCTCAGTGCTCTACTAACTGCCGTCTCATATGTAGCGACGTCCATCGTACGTACGTCGTGCTTGATATCCGCCTTCAGTCCCTCCACAAACTGCCTCATCTTCTCCGGTGGACTGTCTGAAATCAGAGGCACAAAATGACAGCCCCTCTCGAACTGTCTCACATACTCAACCACTGACCTGTCCCCCTGTCGGAGACTCATAAACTCCCGGATCATGCGATTGCGCACATCCTCCGTGAAATACTTGGCGTAGAAGATACGTCTAAACTTCGCCCAAGTCAATGTAGGAAGATGTACTCCCCTGGAAGCACCCTCCCACCAAAGAGCTGCATCTCCCTTCATCATATAAGTCGCACAGTTCACCCTGTCGGCGTCAGTAATCCCCATGTATGCAAAGATGGACTCCAAAGAGCGAATCCACCCCTCAGCCACCAATGAATCGGTGGTACCAGTGAACTCCTTCGGTCCCTTCTTCTGGAACCGCTCAGCTACGTCCTCCTCGTGGGACAGTCTAGGACGTGCAGCCTGCTGCTCCAACAGAGCAGTAATCCCTGCCATCATATTAGCATTGGCCTGCTCCAATGCTGCAAGAGGGTTCTGCGGAGGCATTCTGCACCACCACATATTTCTTTACGTAAATCGCCATGCATAACTAAGTGTTTTAACATTAATGCTAACTTAAATTCTTAAAAGTAAATCATGCTATAAACACTTAAAACTTACAGACCGGTAGCGTGGATTTCTGAGCTCGCATAGCAGTAATGACCCCTCCAAGGACCGTGCTTTGATACCAACTGAAACGACCCTAACTCTCTAAATATAAATAAATATGCGGAAATTTTTTTTTATATATACTTACTAAGTAAAAATATGTACATACATGCCCATACATATATGCATTGAATAAATAGATTTAAAAATAAATAACTTAAATAAAAATGCAACCTTTAATAAATTAAATATCTGAGTCTAACATTTAATAAAATACTGACATAAGCAAAATAAATAAAATTTGCATGCACTGAAAATATTTAAATAAAATGAGTAATAATATCCACCACTGAAAATAAATAAAAATGTATAACACGATAAAAATATTCAAAACATGACGTAGACTCAGACAACGGTCACGGGGTTACTGCTTGTCCGCTCATAGGTCCTCGCCGCCGGTGGGTACTACATCCTCCTCTACGTAGTCACCTGCACCATATCAGTGTAGTGAGCCTAGAGGCCCAACATGATAACATAACAAGGGTTTAAAATAATTTAAATCACTTTAATACTAATACATAACATATACATGAATGAGCATGCTTAAAAATATCATGAACATAACATAAACTTAAATTAAACTTGAATATCATAATAATACATAAACATTGTTGAACAAAGTATTTTCTAACATCGAAAGGTCGTATCCATAGTGTAACCATACATACATTAAATACTGATCAGCGTGGTAAATCAACGTACGTGGCGGTGACGAATCACCTCTTAAATTGGCAGTAAACTGCCCTTCAATAGTTCACATATGGGGACGAATCCCCCTTAAATTGTCACACTACTTCAACTTCCAACATAAAATTATTTTCTTTTGCTCAACCTTAAACATTAAATCGTGCATAAAAATTATTTCATGAATGCATGTACTTAAATAAAATGTGTGTCCTTTATATATATTTAATTTAATTTCATACTAACATATAAATACTAAAAATAACTTCCATGCATAAAAATAATTAAATATATATTCAGGACACATGCAATTTCTCATGGGTTGTACTGAACTGCTGGCCCTGACACTCAAGCCCATTTTCTTAAATTCTGGCTCATTAACACTGAGACTGGCCCATTAACATAATTAAGCCCAAAAATACATTTCTAAGCCCAATTAATTTATTCAAGCCCATTAATGCATTTCTGGCCCAATAACAACCTATTCTGGCCCAATGGGCCCAAAAGCCCATAAACTAGCCTAATAACTTTCATGGGCTCCCAAGCCCATAAAATTATTGGGCTAACTTAATTTAATTTAATTAAACTCAATAACAATTAAATTCAACCCAAATAATTAAATGGAGCTCAATCAAATTTTGGGATTTAATTAAGCCCATTTAACCCTTAATTAAACTTAAAATTTAAAAATAAAAATACCCGAGCCCGACTCACTTAACCCGGACTCGGACCCAACTAACATGACCCATGACTTACTGACATTACCCGACCCGGCCCGCCATAAAACCCATATCCGTAACCCTAACCGTGAATTCTATCTTCCTTCTTCTCTAAACCTGCACCCAGCTGAGCGGCTTCACCAAAAACGTTCGTGCTGCCTACTCCGACCACCTATGGCCTTGAAACCAACGCCCAAACTTAGACAACATCAAGACGGTTCTTACCCAACAAATATGACCTCAAACCAAGTTTTTTAGTAGGAGAACGAACCAAAACACTATAGGCCTTGTTTCTGCTCGCGCGCAGAACGCAAGCACGGACTTTCGGCCAATCGGCCGGCAATCTCTGGCCACCAATGGCGGGAGAACTACCTGGAATACCCTTGGCAATGTCTTGAGGTTCTAACCCAACTGGAATCACCTTAAAACACGCTCTGTGGACCGAGAACGAGCCAATCTCCCAACCCCGCTCAATCTGCGCGATCTGCTGCGCATCAGAAGGACTGGCTTCGGTTCCATCCCTTTCAAACCTTAAACACCGAGCCAACCCAAGTCTAAGAACCCTAACACACCCCTCTGAACCTCGGACCAGCAGCCAGCCCGTCTCCCATGGCAAAAACGTGAGCTTTAGCATGAAAAACAAGTAAAACCATGAGTTCTTCATGTTCTAACCAAGAAACTTCATCATAATTGTAAATAACATCAACTAATCAATGAAAATCTGACATGAATGAATTAACTAGCTTATATGGTGTTCAAGAAGAGAATTCAACATGTCTTTATAATTGTTTGATGAATGATCATGCGTTTACGGCTCCGGGACGACGAAAATTCTAAGAAACTTGAGGATCGACTATGGCTTGAAATCTTCTGTCAAAACGTGAGAATGGAGGCTGAAAAATATGGGGGGATGTCGGCTGAATGGGTGGTGGGGTTTGGGGTAGGTTTAAGTTTTTATTTTATTGTATATTGTAGATAATATCTTAAAAATATCTCACTAAATTAATATGTAAATATTATACCTTAAATATAAAGTTTTAAACTCCTAAAATATTTAAAAATCTGATAACACAGCCAAAATTCCGAAATATAATATTAGGAAATTTTTAAATATTAATAAAAGTCATTAAAATGACTTATTTTGGCTAAAAATAAACCCTTAAATAAATATATAACTAAATACTAAATTTTTCTTGACAAAATATCTTAAAATATTATTTTAAGGCTCATAAAACTCATAAAATATTTTTGGCTAAATATTTTGGTATCTCGTCCGTTCACAGTCCCGTCTACGCGATCAAAATAATTAAATTTCCATAAATTATGAAAAATCACTAATTATGGGTTAAATGCTTAAAAATAACTTAAAACATGCATAAATAATTTCACATAATTATTTAACCCATAATCTAAAATTTTAAATAAATAAATTTCCTAATTATGCATACGAATTTACGTATTAAAAATATCGAGTGTTACAATATTTGTTTACTGCCGAACTGTCGCTCTAGTATAAAAAGATATGCTCTTGCGCGCACCAATTAGTGAAGCTATTGCATTTAGGGTGCTCGAGCAATATTATTTGTGCTCGAGCGCGACAAATATAAAAAATTGAAGATTATTTCTTTGTATGTTCATTTGTACTTCTTACAAAACAATAAATATTACTTATAATGGTTTGATATTAATAATAATGATAATAATAATAATGAGAACTATATATCGCAATGAAAATAATTATATTATTATAATTGTAATAATATAGTCAAAATTAAATTCTTACATACTATTTATATAACACAACAATAATAAGCTAAGATAATAATAATAATAAAATTTCGGATAATACTTGTATTAAATTAATAAGCTAAGATAATAATAACAACAATAAATTTTATAGTACTAAAAAAAAAAGAATTTTGACAAAACACCATCCCTAACAATACTAAAAACAATATATTTGATAACGACGAAAGAGGAGAAAAAAAAAGGGTACAAAACCATGTCAATTACCCACCGTTTATTTAAAAAACTGTGGCTAAAAATAACCTTAATTTTTTAACTATGGTTTAAAATACCATCGGTATTAATACCCACGGTTTTCTAAACCGTGGAGAATTAATCACATTTTTTAAAAACCGTGGTTGATTCAACCACGGTTTAGAAAAACCGTTACTAAAATTAACAACGATTTATAAAACTGTTGTTATCTTGCCACGTTTTTTTAAAACCGTGGTTAAATAACCATGGTTTTAAAAAACTGTTGTTACAACTAATTTCACGGTTTAAAAAAAAAAACAGTGGCTTAATTTACCATGGTTTTTAAAAACCGTGGTTATAAAACCACGGCTTCATAAAACCATGATTTTTTTAAAACCGTGGTTAGTTGTAACAACGGTGTTTTTGTTTTAGTTTTTAATATTTGACCCTTACTTTTAAGTATCTAGATTAACTAGAGATTAGATTGGATTTTTTAAAAATTATTATTTTCATGTACTAAATAATTTGGTTTTGTTTATTTGTATAATTAAGTTGTCAGGGTGTATATATATATATATATATCGGTATAGATCAAATAATAATTATGAAAATAGATTATTATAAAATTAATATATCGATTAAATTATTTATTATTGTGTCAATAAAAGCATAGTCATGTGTAATATGCCAGATTTATATTAACAAAATCAACTTTAAAAAAAATGTGAAGTGCAATATTGAAAGTTAAATATTTCTTCAAAAAAATAAAGTTAAGTACTATATATAATTTACATACTTTTTGTTTTGACGAAGATTTGACTAATAATCAGTCTCCGATTACACTTGTCAACAAAATATGATAAAAGCAAGTATTTTGATTGGGCATGGTTGCTATAAAAACCCCACATGCAATGTACTCAAATTTCATCAGCAATATGGCACCAAAATCCCTCTCGTTGCTGGTCGTTATCTGCTCGATTCTCCTTGCTTCAGCTTCGATCGAAGCCTCACTCGATGGTTGGCAGGTGATCAAGAATCTAAGGGACCCGACGGTGATTGATATCGCGAAGTTTGCGGTGAAAGAACACAACAAGATTGTCGATTCCATGTTAGAGCTTGTGTCTGTGGTTCACGGAGAAACTCAGGTAGTTAGTGGTATTAATTACAAGCTCCTCATCTTAGCCAAGGACGACGCTCTCGAGGGTAATTATCGGGTGGTTGTTTGGGACAAGCCTTGGACGAAAGAGAGGAACCTCACTTCCTTTGAGAAGATTTTGAAGCTTAATTAATCATGTATATGTATGTGTATTGTTGAAATATGCCAGTTTGGTGTTGTTACATGTTCAAAATAAAATTAAGGAAACTCTAAGGATATTATTGATCCACTTGAAGATCTTTATAAAAGTTACGACTGATCCAAAATGAAGATATTCGGAGTCTATCGTGTTTTTCGATCATTAAAAAATATTGAAAATGAATGTAAATACAAATTGAAGGATAAAAAATTAAAACAATATATAATTTACGGGACTAGCTATAAATGAAAATTCATTGTAACATGAATAAAAATGGAAAAAAATACAAATTATAGGAGTAAAAATACAAATTTACAATTAACAAGAACAAAAGAGAAAAAATTGCAAATAAGATTACCAAAAATGTAGATCTTAAGTGATGAATTCGTAACAATTCAAGATGACGGATAAAGATCATTGATTCATAATCGATGCTAGCTATTTCAATCACCTTGTGTGGACAATGGATCCAATCAACCAAAGGGAAGGCGCATTTATAACTCAATCTAAAGTATACTTAAAATTAAGAAAAATAATAATTTTGATCTCGTTGCGAGGCATTGATGACATGACAGCCATATATACTATGTAACATCAACACTTTCGATTAGAATCAAATTTTTTATATGGATTTTATTTCAATTTTTTTAAAAAATATAGAAGCAATTTTAAAGTTTTAATAAATTTTTAACTAGAAGTAAAAGCTAAAATCCAAATGCTAGAAATTTTAACTCGTCAAAAATTATTCTTTCAAGTATTTTTTAAAATCCGTTTGTAACCAAACAATTCATGTT
Source organism: Henckelia pumila (assembly GCF_033568475.1). Lineage (NCBI taxonomy): Eukaryota > Viridiplantae > Streptophyta > Magnoliopsida > Lamiales > Gesneriaceae > Henckelia > Henckelia pumila. The sequence continues at coordinate 195,562,966 of NC_133122.1, read as the reverse complement.
TCAAGAAAAGCACATTTTTTAATTAAAAAAAGAAAAGAAAAAAAAGGAAGTGTTTTTAAACACATTAGCTTCTCCAATCAAACGAACGTTTAATTTATTGAGCTTATTCAGCCCTCTTATTTAGGTCATCTCCAACCACAAACATCATTTTAGTGCAAGTTCTGCACTAAATCATACGTTCATCTCCAACATATTTAAATCAAATCTTACATCAAAATGAATATTTTCGAAATATTCTCTTTATTTTACATATATTATTCTAATTGGTATTTGTCACCCAATTTACATTTTTATTAAAATATTTGATTTCCAAATAATACTTCAATAAAAATAAATAAACTTTATTGCTTCAATTGGAGTTGTTGCTGCTTTTGAGTTTTGTCCTATACATTACACAAATTCTATTTTCCAACAAAAGAAAAAACAGAATCCCAGCTAATTAATTATTATCCGTATAATCGGAGTTTTGTTCGATTCTCATAATTATATATAATTCCGGTGGTAATAAAAAATAAAATCATGCATGCCCAGATGGGATAGGCGCTGGGGTCATTCTTTATAAATTATAATCGTCACCAGCTATTTTATTTTGTCAGGATTATTAGGGAATTTGATTATTGGAGAAAATTAATTGACCTAACACAATGGAGCCAAATTTTAATATATAATTTTCCGTAGTACATGGATCATGCATGGGGCCATCATTTTGTAGTCGCCTTATCCAATTATTTATTTAAATAAATTCCTAGACTAGATTTGTCGAGTGACATTCAAAGAATGTATCGTTCTATTTTCCCAAAAATAATATATATTATCATATAATAATGGTAATTAGTTTGGTCATTTAATTGATGGACAATATGTTTATTTCCTAATAAATTATTTGTTCATGATTGATGCGATTATCATAAAATGACTATCCGGGGGCGAGTAAACTCCCGGACGGAAAAGATAGGTGAATATATTTGAGAGAATGAGTCCTCCCTCAATTATCCAACCCTCCCTTAGCTTTTATAATGGCCCGCTTGGGCCTTCAATGATTACTGGGTATGGGCTAACTGACGGCTTTTAGGGTGATGGGACGGCCATCACATGTGATTTAGACATCCCGTAGTTTAAGGAAAGAGCTCACTCCGTTGGAGCGTGGTCCATAATGATTTGGTTGGGGATTTGATCCTGACACACTCTAAGCAGACGTGGTTGTTTTCTGGCCTTGAGAATAAAGAAAACTTGGGCCCCCCAGCTTTGCTTTCTTTTGCTTTTACCCGGGTTCTCCCCAGACCTCCCGGGGTCTCCTGAGTGCTTAAACTCTCTGGGTTTTATCATCATCCGAGATACTCCTGGCATCCGGGGTATAGTCACCCGGGGTATCCTACTAGAATATCAATGATAATTAACAACTCAAAGATTTTGAAAATAAATAATTACTTAAAAAATATGTGCATGTAAATTTTCGAGTGTTTTGATTTAGAAAAACTACTTTTATCCATTCTATGAATAATTAATCTCATGTGTGGTCAAACGTAATTGATTAAATATATTTTTTTGGAATTTGGAAAAGTCAACTTAAAAATCTATGGGGTCACAATTAAGTTGATGTTCGAATTAAATGCAACGAGGCAGCTTTTGTTCCGCAAGTCCGCAACTTGCTTAAGCCTTAATTACCCTTTTATTTTTTAATTTATTTTCAAATAATTGTGGATTTTAAATTTTTAATAGAAGTAGATGAAAGCTTTATCTTGAAAAGCACCCCAAATTTAATTATTGATTAAGTTTAAGCTTATTGTGCCCTGTTTTCACTAATAATTATCCCTAATGAGGGATGATTTCAACCTACCTATACAGGCATTGTTCCCATGATAGATCTAGGGATATATCAACACACGATGCTTGAAATTTAAAAATAGTTCATGAGTTAAACCAACAAATTTTGGAGTTGCCAGAAATATTTGATCATATATGTGCTATAGATTTGGGTACATTTTCTCCGAATTTGAAAATTTTCAGATGAATGAAGATAATCTTTTGCTACTGTGTGTACACATAGGTACTATGGCGGGTCAAATTTTGTATTTTAAAAACCGATGTTATATTTTTATGGGTTTTACTTAAAAATTAAATATTTTTATTTTATATCGGGGATGATCACATATTTGGTATATTTGTGGCCCTTTTTTGGATGACATTTTTAGTCCGACCATCCATTGAAGCTCCTACTCCAACATGCTAAAAGTATAGACAAATATAAGTTGAATGATTTTATTGATATCAACCCTTCAATATATAGAGTACAAACAAAGGCTATAAAGATATAAAGATTTTACAAAATAATTTTCTATCGTAACAATACTATATATACGGTAACAAACCGATAGATAAAGAATAAAGATAAAAACAAATATTAGTAATATCTACATAATATTTGCTAACAGGCCCCCTCAAGATGGCGATTCGTGAAAAACACCAATCTTGAAAGTGAGATCACGAAGCCGAGCAGAAGATAGAGGCTTGGTGAGGGCATCAGCAAGTTGATCTTGAGAAGAAACATGAGATACACGCAGTTGTGAGCTTTGAAATAATTCTCTAACAAAGTGATAATCCAGAGCTATATGTTTCATACGGGAATGGAAGTCCGGATTAGCACATAAGTAAGTATCCCCAATATTATCACTGTACAGAACAGGAACAGTGGGTAATTGCACGCCAAGCTCACGAAAAAGAGAGGAAATCCAAGTGAGTTCAGCCGCTCCCGATGCAATGACCCGATATTCGGCTTCAGTAGAAGAGCGAGCAACCGACCGTTGTTTCTTGAAACTCCAGGAAATCAGATTAGAGCCTAAGAAAATCACATAAGCAGCAGTGGAGCAACGGTCGTCTGGGTTTCCAGCCCAATCTGCATCATTAAACCCATGAAGAGATAAGGCTGTGTCTTTTCAAAGATGAAGGCCGTAATTCAGGGTCCCATTAAGATATCGAAGTACGCGCTTGACAGCACCCCAATGATGTTCAGAAGGAGAATGCATGAACTGAGACAGACGGTTGACAGCAAAGGAAATATCAGGGCGTGTAATGAGAAGGTACTGAAGACTGCCAACAACCTGACGATAGCGAGAAGCATCAGTAGAGGGACCACCATCATGAAGAGAAAGAGATGTGCCGGCAGCAAGTGGAGTCGAGACTGGTTTGGCAGTCTGCATGTGGAATCGGGCAAGGAGATCACAAACATACTTGCGTTGAGAGAGAAGAAGACCATGAGATGTGTGTAGAACTTCAACACCCAAAAAGTAAGATAACGGTCCCAGGTCCTTGAGAGAAAACTGAGCAGCTAGCTGGGCTATAATGGTAGTAACAAGAGATGGAGAGCTTCTAGTAACAATCAAATCATCAACATAAACTAGAAGATAGATTGTGTCAGAGCCACGACAGAGTATAATAACAAGGCATCAGAGATAGAGCAAAAAGGTCTGTAGTGCATGGTACCAAGCTCGAGGAGAACCTGCTTGAGACCATAGATAGCCTTCCGGAGTTTACATCACAAAACCCGGGTGGCTGTGCCATAAAGACCTCCTCATCCAAGGCGCCCTGCAGAAAAGAATTATTTATATCGAGTTGTCGTAGAGACCAGCCCTGCATGACAGCAATACTTAATATAATACGAACAGTGGTTGGTTTGACCACTGGACCGAAAATATCATAGAAATCAATGTCTGGGCGTTGATGAAACCCTTTCGCAACAAGACGGGCTTTGAAGCGGTCAACAGAGCCATCAGGATTGCGCTTAATGCAATACACACATTTGCAACCAACAATATTTTGACTAGGATGAGAGGGAACAAGATCCAAAGTGCCATTGCGGAGAAGAGCATCAAATTCAAGAGACATATCAGCTCGCCAACGAGGGTCTTTAAGGGCCACAGAGACACAAGTGGGTTCAAGATCAGAGGAACTGGGTGTGGTGAGAAGGGAGTACTTTGGGTTTGGTTTTCGAATGTTATGTTTGGAGCGGGTGATCATATGGTGGGTTTGAGAAGGAGGAAGGTGGGCGGCAGCATGTGGTGACGGCGGTAGTGAAGTATCCACGCAAGGAGGCGGTTCAGCAGGCGGAACTATGTTTGGAGGCCGAGAGATTAAAGGACAGGCGATGGGAAGAAGGGAAGATTCGACAGGGATATCACAGGGAGTAGGGGAATGGACAAGGTTGTTATAGGGGAAGATAGACTCTTCGAAGTGGACATGACGTGAGACTACGAGTTTGTTGGACACAAGATCATAGCACATGTATGCACTCTGGGTAAGCGAGTAGCCAAGAAAAATACAAGGACTGGATTTGGGGTCTAGTTTATGCTGATTATATGGACGCAACCAAGGATAACACAGACACCCAAAGACACGAAGTTTGTGTAAATTTGGACAGTGACCGAATAGTTTGGTGAAGGAAAAATACATAGAGAGATTGAACTTGGGCATGCGATTGATAGTGTAGGTGGCAGCAGCAAAAGCAAAAGGCCATAAGGTTAGAGGAAGTGAAGCTTGGTGGAGTAGAGTAAGTCCGGTTTCGACAATATGACGATGTCGACGCTCGGAATACCCATTATGCTCAGGTGTGTGGGGAGGAGTGGTAAGATGAGAGATACCATGAGAGGAGAGAAAAGGACGGAGAGCAAGAAACTCCCCGCCATTGTCCGTGTAGAGGGTGATAATTTTAGTTTGAAATTTATTTTCAACCAGGGGAGTAAAGCTTTGGAAGACATGGAGCACATCAGACTTACGCTTTAAGGGATAAAGCCAGATATATTTAGGGTAGTGATCGACGAAAATTACATAGTATTTATATCCATCGATTGAGAGAACGGGGGAGGTTCATACATCAGAATAAATGAGTTCTAAGGGGCGAATGGAGGTAAGAGTAGAATGATAAAACGGTAACTTATGACTTTTATTAATGTGGCAAGAATTACAATGATGGGACAAAGAAGATTTAGAAAACACAGACAAAATCCTAGAGGAAAATAAATGACGCAGAATATCAGACGATGAGTGACCGAGACGAGAGTGCCACAAGGACAGGGAGGAAGAAGTGGCAGTTAGGGCGACAGGCAAAGAAGCAAAGCTTGGCCAAACATAAGTTCCGTTCTTGCAGTCACCGGTTAGGAGGAGGGCCCCCATGCGAAGATCCTTCACCTGAAAGGAAGAAAGTAAAAAAATTACAGAAACTTGGTTAGTGTGACATAGTTGATGAACCGAGATCAAATTTTTAGTCATGGTAGGGACACATAAAACATTTTCAAGTAAGAGGGGAGTAGTAGATGTAGATAAGTAAACTGAGCTAGTGTGAGAGATAGGCAAACCCGCTCCGTTGCCAACTGTCATGGTGTCAGACCCGTCATCCCTCATATGGAGAGACAGGTTGGCCAAATCTGTGGTGACATGATGTGAGGCATCGGAGTCGAGAAACCACTCAGTGGGAGATGGTAGTGCGGCGGTGTTCAATGCGGTATGGGCCCGCGGAGGGGCGTAGGCAGGAGCAGGAGAACTCGAAGGTGGAGAGGTTGTCCAAGGAATGTGCTGAAAGTTGGGACAACGCTTGGCGGAGTGGCCCGGAGTACCACATAATTGACAGAGGCCAAGATAAGGGTGGGGAGAGGCACTAGAGGATCCTGAGGGGGGATGAGCAGCCCATGGCAGTGAGCCACAGGAGTCACAATTGCGGGCTGGTCTAGGGGAATGATATTGGCCTGGGGCAGTTGTTGGCAGATTCTTGGCAGATCGAGACGTGGAGAAGGCAGTGACAGGGCCAGAGGTAGGAGACGGCCGAAGGAGGAGCTGTTGCTCGAAGTTAAGTAGCTTCTCATGCAACTCATCGAAGGAGATCGGCGAGTCTCGGGCTTGAATAGCATGAGAGAGCTCCTTATAGTCTACATCAAGTCCATTAAGAACTTTAAGGGTGAGGTCCTCGGTGTCATAAGAGACATTCAGGAGGGCGAGTGCGTCGACGGTGGCCTTAATGCCATGCATGAACTCCGTGATCAATTTGGAGCCTTTAACTGAATGTGAAAGTTGGTTCTTTAGTTGTAAGATATGGCCACGACTCGGGGTAGCATACGTTTTGGCCATGATCGACCATGCTTCTTGGGAGGTTTGGGTTTGGGCAATGAAAGGGTTGAGTATAGGAGTGAGGGAACTGGTGATAGCGTTTAGGAGGAGTTGGTCTTGCCGGATCCAAAGGGAGTAGGCTGGGTTAGAGATGAAGACATCGTTTTGAGAGGTGGTGGGTGACGGGCAAGGATGAGTTCCGTCCACGAATTTCAAGAGATCGTAGCCGATCAATAAAAATCGAAACTGGAGATGCCATGCCGCATAATTAGAAGAAGATAGTTTAAGGGGAAGTTGAGCAAGGGAATTTATGGTTATAAGAGAAGAAGGGGCTGGGTCAGAGGAAGCTTGAGTAGCATCGACCATGGAGTTTGTATGGTGGAGGGGAGAAGGTGGACGGCTCTTTGAGGCGTTAGCCAATGGGCTAATCTGATACCATATAGACAAATATAAGTTGAATGATTTTACTGATATCAACCCTTCAATATATAGAGTACAAACAAAGGCTATAAAGATATAAAGATTTTACAAAATAATTCTCTATCGTAACAATACTATAAAAAGTAGGGGACACCCTTGATTTTTATTATATAATATATATATTTATTGAGCGTGATACCTTTAATTAGTTCCTGAATTAATGCTTAAAGCTGAATAATTATGTCATTCCGTGTTGCTGTCCCTTTCCGCGGTATAACTTATTATATTCTCACATCAATCTTAAAGTTTGACTCCGAAGAAAACCTCATCTCACATGTGTCACAGACTCATTGACTCATGCGAAAGTTAAATCGAAAAATGTGCACAAGCGACAGAGACCTGAGGATATTTTTACCTGATGAATCGGTGCATATGATCGATGTTTAACATATCAAAGTTACTTTAGGGGAAAAGAAGATAAAAGAAAATTGCAGAGCAAAGATGGGATTTTTTGTAATAATTTCGTGATCTATATTCAATCTCGCATTTAATAATGGAAAAATGATAACGTGACAATTACATCAAGTTTAAAATTTAATTTCTTATAGATTTCAGCCAGTTTTTGCTATGTTGGTTTCCATGCATTTATGAGAAATCAAATAGAATGACCTAAAACGAGACCACCCATGTGATGTACTAGCGCGATCTTCTCCCCATCGTTCGAGTTGCCATGGTTAAATTCGCGATCCCGACATGTCAAAAACAAAACCGCAGCGGACTCGATGTAATGAAAAAAAAAAAATCATAAACCGAACAAGTATATGCTGTGTGCATGCATGCATACATGTTATATATAAATACCAGTAGATTTTATAATTTTTTGAAATTATTATCATGTAAATATTTTTTACTCGGGACCTATAAAATTATTAGAGCGAAAATTTGTTGAAATCCGTGACTACTACGAGCAGAGTAGATCGCTGTGTAAAAAGTACACTGATATAGACAAGAGTACAACTCATGTTTTTATTGGGTAGCTACTACTCACTAGGTCCAGTTATACATATATATATATATATATATATATATATATATATATAATATTGTTCAGCCACGTTAAATTGTAATACATATTTTATATATTTGAGCACGACAAGGGGAAATAAATTGTTTTGAAATCATACATTATTTTCTTAAAATTTTCTGTTTGAATGTGAGATAGAAAGAAAAAAAATTGAAAAAAAAATTTTGTTCAAGGGCCACAATAATCTTGTCATATTAACGAAATCAAATTTTTACATAATAAAACTCTTATTTTTTTTTTCATGTTATTTTAAATTTTAATTTAAAGTTTAGAAGTATTTTTTTAACTAATTTTTTACACCTTTTTTAATAAAAAAAAGCGAGTTAAAATAAAATTTAAAAGTAAAGTTTTAGTTTTATAAAAAATATTCATGCATAACATCGGAAAAAAAAGTAATTCAATTTAATAAATGTTTAATAATAGACATTAAAATTGTCTCAATTAAAAATATATTGAAGATATGTCAATTAATTATGAGGCTAAGACAAATAAAAATATTAATCAATGAGCCAAATACAAATAAATAAAAAATGAGCCAAAGACAAATATATATATATATAAATAAAAATTTAAAAAAAGAAATGAGGGGACAAGGGAATTCGAACCTGGACCATTCTCCTATCCTCGTTCACGACAAAAACGCTCTTACCATTTAGGCTAAGTCCCAATTGATATATTGAATGGTTTATTAAACTATATACATACTTTATAAAAAAAAAATCATATATAACACTAAAAAAATTTAAAATTTTCAGGGGGCCGTGGCCCCCCCGGGTCCCCATGTAGATCCGCCCCTGACCATTGGCAATTACGTGGAAAACAGTTGATGTGACATTTTGTACATCTAATGAGTGATTGTCACGTCAGCTGTTGCCCACGTAGGTGTCCATAGTGGTTGCCCATGTGATCGAAACTCTACATACATATATATATATATATATAAAGTGGATTGTACTTCTTGAATAAAAAAAATATAGATAACAATTTTATGAATTTATTTGAGCATCTTCATTGAATCGTAAACTCAAAAAATAATTTCATTACTCACATCAAAACTTAAAAACTCATGTTTATCTCTTTCTTTGTAAGCATAAAATAAAAAAAAAAAAGAACCCCCAAGGGATGTTCAAGTTGATGGAGCAGGTGAACTCTTGACCAAATGTCAGGAGTTCGATTTTTCCTGTCAACACTTTTTTGGACTAGCCTGTCAAAAAAAAAAAATTTAATGCAAAAAAAGAAAACAACTTTTTTTCTGAATTCGAATATCCCATCACAAATCCTCTTCCACCTTTTTTCACTCTTCTTGATTCATTTCTCGAATTACAATGGTTGTGATTCATTTCATGTATATGAGAGGTGCTCTAATATATGGTTCATTCGCTACTATCTTTGGGATAGTACTCGAAGAGTGTACAAAAAATCCATAATAATTATTATTTTTATATTAGATATTTACGTAATTGTGTCTATGTTCACCGATGAGTATATCAAATAAAATCTTAATATATAAATAAAAGAATAAATCAAATATGGTTCTCGTATAGCAAAGTTCATTATGACGCGTGTCGATGCAATTTGCAGCGGCATTGCCCCTCGACATGGACCCGGCGGCCTGCCGACACTGGTTTTATCTATGTAATAAATTTTACTTTCTTGGGTTATCATTTTTATTCTTTTTATTATTCGTAACATAATTTACATACCTAGGAAATCAAATGATCTTTTTTAGATCTCAATATCATTTAATTATATATATATATATATATAATATATTATATATATATATATCAAACACAGTATGGCTTCTTTTATGTATCTTTTAATAGCGTCTTAATTATTTTTTTAGCATCATTGATCAATGATATGAGGCACAGGGTAAAATAAACGGAAATTTTTTAAAATATAATTATTATCTTATTTTAATTGTTATAAAATTTGAATTAAACACAAAATAACATACAAATCTGGAGTATCCTCGTTTGCACGACGCAGTGTTAGTACTACTTTGTTTTATTAAATTTTATTAATGATTGAACAAGTGATTTGGTATATATGTCGCCTGATTACTTTTTTTTAAAAAAAAAAAAAAAAAACACATTATTGCTTATTTTCTTGGCTTCACATCAAGCGATGCATCAACTTTAGTTTTATCCCTCAAATCCTATGTTTAGAGATAAGCTCATTCAAACTGAGTGTGTTGTTTATTTTAAGTTGTTGATTAGCGTAATAGCGTACCAAAATTTTGAGTTTGGAGGTTTGTGTTATAATTGGGTGTCGAATGGATACATTATCTTAAATTTAAAACTTTGATATTGGATATATTATTTTTTTTAGATATATTATGAATCATGATGTTGTTGGAAAATTACTGTTGCAGCAATACGTTATTGTGGATTATTCTCGATTCTGGAAATACATTAATGTACATGTTTTTGTCCTTTTGGTCTTAAATATGTCAATTTCCTTTAATAATATTTAGTTTTAAAGGTAAAAAAAAACAAAAAACAAAAAAAAAGAAAAAAGAGAGAAAATGAACAGATTGAGACAAACTTTTGCGAATGGAACTCAAATAATTGACTTTAGTAACACATAACCACGATGTCACAGTACATTGATTGGTTGCTCGTTTCGAATCGATCCTTTCCTAATAAATTATATCTCAAATTGTTTTTAGATGGGATATTAATTATTAAGATGAGTCATTTCATTTAATAATAACAAACTTTCATCCTATTCAAACAGTAAAATGACGGATAATGTATAGACTAAAAAAGTATTTTTCAAATTATCAAATATGTAAACTTTTATTATTTGTTCATTTATTGGGAATGAGTATGTGACAAAATGAATATCTAATGAGTGTTTTAAGAATAAGACCGGATCGATCAGTTCGATCGGAAACCAATCACAGGTCTGATCCAAAACTCCTCCACGAACCAGAAAATCAGTCCAACCGATTAGAACTGGTCAAAAACCGGTTGGACCGGTCAGTAAACGGTTCAACCGATTGAACCAGTTATTTGAATTTTTTTATTTTATTTTTTAAAATTTTATTTTTTTTATTTTTAAAACTTTAAATTTATTTTTTTTTTATATACATACATGATTATTTAGAATTTATACTTCATTGAAAAAATTCTTTTAATAATTATTTGTTTTTTAAAATTAAATAATTTATTATTTAAATAATATATATAATTGATATTTTGAATATATTTACATATTTATTTAACTTTCAAACTATGACAAACATATATTTGTTTATTTATATATATTTTTGAGTTTTTAAAATTCAAAATATATTATTTATTATATTATATTATATAAACGATTTTGGTTTGGTCATTCGGTTAAAATGATTTGACCGGTTAAATCGTTTTTTTAGGTAGATCGGTCCGATTATGAATACAATGTATTTGATCATCGAAATAAATTCTCATCTTGCTCTTTTATTTTAATATTTTTTAAACTATAATATTTTTTTGCATCTTTCCACATAATAATTTATCACGAAATTTAATTTCTGTAAGAAAACAATTTTTTCTTACTAACTATATATTAAGCCACAACCTTACACCAAACTACAATTACCCTCGTAACTTTTTATAAAAAACATTTAAATTTTTAAAAAAATCAGAAAGAATTATTTTAATTAACAAGAGTACAATCACGCAACACATTAGCTGTAGAGAGGCACTAGTATAAATTAATTCAATTTCTACTTAAATTCAAAATCCGATCATAATAATCTTGTTAATTTTGAGATGAGATTTGAAGTTCGATATGAAGAATGAATAAAAGAATTAGAATGAGTGGACCGTTTTGACCTGCGAGTCAAAATGGCATTCTTGAGCTAGCTGTGACATTGAAAGCAAACCCAAAATTCTTTTGCATTAAACCAAATCCACTCATTTTTTATATAATCCAAACCAAAACCAAACCATTCTTCTCTGTCTCTCACTGCAAATTTATGATTTCACAATGGTTTCTGTACAAGATTCCAACTCTCACTCCAACCCCAACATCTCCTCTCGCTACCCACAAACGCGGCCTTACTACTACTACACGCCGCCGCCGTCGTCCTCTGTCAAGCTGAACCGTTCCATGGGCCGTTCTATGCGGACAATCCGTTCTACTATCTTCCAAGATGACGACGTGGGATCCAGGAATGTGTCGGAGATTCTTACTGACTCGGTTATCGACCTCCGGCTCGGAGAACTCGCTCAGAAATCTTCTGCTACTTCCAAGAGTCCTTCCTCCTCGGATATCGATGAGATTTTGGATGTTTCGCACGCGTTCAGTGATTTTTCTGCTTGTTCCAGCGACATTTCCGGGGAGCTACAGCGCTTGGCTACTCTTCCCGACCCGGGTCCTGACCCGGACATGGATTTCAAACCTGAATCCGAACCTTGTTCTGGGTTCTTACAGAGAGATACTTTTTCCACGGAGATTATCGATAGTATCTCACCTGAAGACCTGCAGCCCACCGTGAAATTGTGCGTTGATGGTTTGCAATCTTCATCAGTTGCCGTGAAGAGATCTGCTGCTGCCAAATTGCGAATGTTGGCGAAAAATCGGGCCGACAACCGGGTCTTGATCGGTGATTCCGGGGCAGTACCCGCTTTAATCCCCCTCCTCCGCTGCTCCGACCCCATGACCCAAGAACACGCCGTCACCGCTCTTCTGAACCTCTCCCTTCACGAATCCAACAAAACATTGATCACAAAAGCAGGCGCGGTGAAATCTTTAATCTATGTCTTGAAAACAGGTACCGAAATTTCCAAGCAGAACGCAGCTTGCGCTCTGTTGAGCCTGTCTTTAATAGATGAGAATAAACTCTCGATTGGAGCTTGCGGTGCGATACCCCCATTGGTGGCACTTCTGATAAACGGTTCAAATCGTGGCAAAAAGGACGCCCTCACCACTCTTTACAAGCTCTGTTCTGTGAAATTGAATAAAGAAAGAACAGTAAGTGCCGGGGCAGTGACCCCGTTGTTGAGTCTTGTGACTGAACAGGGAACTGGGCTGGCGGAGAAGGCCATGGTGGTGTTGAGTAGCTTGTCGGGGATCGAAATAGGCCGTGAAGCCATTGTCGAAGAAGGTGGGATCCCAGCTTTGGTGGAAGCCATTGAAGACAGCAGTGAAAAGGGGAAGGAATTCGCGGTGTTAACTTTGTTGCAGTTGTGTGTTGAGAGTGTTAGAAACAGGGGATTTCTTGTCCGAGAGGGAGGGATACCGCCGCTGGTTGCCTTGTCTCAGATCGGGACGGCCAAAGCTAAACATAAGGTTGATTTTTTTTTTCTTGGTGCCAGTTTATGTTTTCAATTAGCTGCAACATGAACAAGATTAGATTTTTTGTGTGTGTGTTTTTAGACCATTGATAAAGAATCTTGGATTGATTGATGTTTGCTTTTCTTGGATTTCAAATTTTGATGAAAACTGGTTTCTATTCAGTTAGCATGTGGCTCATAAGCTAAGTAATTAATGTCTGTAAATAATCAGCCATCATTGAATCAACATTTATCCATCCTATTTGACTAGCTTTGATGCGTGAGGGGGATTGATTAACCTATGAAGTTGGTCCTGCAAAGTTGTCTTAATTATTAGGTAAACTGTTAAGATGGACATATATCTCTCAAGTGGCATCTGTTTCTTAATGATGACGATGACAACTAAAGTTTACTAAAGTAAGCACCACAAGTTAACACCAAATTTCTAATTATGTCATAATCTCTTGGTCCAGATGTAGGGTCAGGTCCTAATCTATTATTCAATGCTGTTCTTACTTTCTTTGTTGGTATTAATTAGGTAGATATGGGAAGTGTTTATGTTATCCGTTATTGTCTTTCCTCTTGCGTGATCCAGCCCGGATAACAACGGCTGTGGGGTTGCTTTCGTGTTCTTGATTCGGTTTCTTGTTCTGTAAATGAAATGTATGTACCCAATGTTTTGATTGAATGGGAGTTGTGTTATCTTCACTTTTTGCAGGCTGAAACACTTCTTGGGTACTTGAGAGAATCAAGACACGAAGCTTCTGCCTCAAGTCCATAATGGAGGAGGCTTTTTAGATGGTCAAATTCATTGATCAATGCTTTATATTGTAATGTATTATATTATATGAAATTGTGCCTAAGAAGTTAATGGTGTGCTGTTGGCTGTATATAGTTTAGTGTGTTGACGGGATGGAAAGGGTGGTCGAGTCTTTTTGAAGGTTTGCAAGAAAACAACCAAAAATGGTGAAAATTGAGAAGCCGGTGACAAGAAGAAGATGACATAACCTTTAATTTTTGGGGATTTTTAATGGCCCTTGTTCTTTAGTATTATTATTATAATAATAATAATTATTATTATTATTTTACTGATGACTGGTGCAGTTTGTTTTTAGCTTTGGTTGGGGCTGTCATCCTTGGTTTTGTTGGGTGATTCCTAGTTCTTTGGAAGGTTTTGCTAATTTTCTGAACTAGTCCTCTACTTGAAAGTCAAGTATGGTTGAGTTTGGTTTGTAATGATAATATTATTATATTTTTACATTATTTAGATTGAAACTCGGTGAAATTTCTCTTGTTGAGAGAGGTTTATGTATGGTGTGCAAACACATAAGATTTTATGAATAGTTGTGAAATGAAAAGTAAGATTCAAGAAAGCCTGTCAAATTGATAAACTAGCCATTTGCATAGATAGAATCCAATACTTGTTCTGGGTCCTTTTCTCATGACTCGGATTCCTTTTTCTTTTTCGCTTTTCATGATTATTGGTGCAACAAAAATACAGTTAAGAGCAGAAAGAATTCCATTCCCATGGCAATGTTAGTGGTGCATTAAATGTTTTGATGAAATGAAAACTTGGCACATGAAATTTGTAAGATGAGAAAAGAGACCCCATCATTTTGTCCATTTGAACCTACCCAAGGTAAAATTTGTTCCCACGTGAACGATGAATATAAAACATATATAACAAACGACTCCTTAGTTGGCATGCAATTTCTTTTCAATTATGATAGTATTCACCTGAATTGGTCAGCGTCGGTGTCTCATCCTTTGACCCTCCACTAATTTCTAACCATTCTTACACTTTCAAAAGTCTCGAGCTAACAACCATATGGTTCCACGTTTATTACGATTGATTCATACTTTGTTACGATTGAGTTTTCGAATAAGTAACTTTAATATTAATTTTAGGATATTAAAATGTATTTTGGTTTCACAAAGTTTTTATGAAAAAGTTTCAAGATGTCAATTTTGTTAGAGAGATTTTCTATTATACAGTTTGTACTTGAACTATAAAAAACATTACTTTTTGTGTTAAAAGTGTTACTTTTATTTTTAAAATATGAATCGAATCGACATATCTCACCGTTTCTTAGGAGATTGGTGATATATATAAACAGTAGGGGTTAAAAATTTAAAGAAAGAGAGATTTGGATATGAACTCCTTTAAAAGGTCGTTCCTAAAAATTAAAAGTAAGTATTTTGTGAGACGATCTCACGGATATATATACATGACATGGGTTGACTCGAGTCATATCTACAATGAAAAATAATATTTTAACCTAAAAAAAAAAATTTTAATAGATCAAATCAAATAAGATGTAAGTCTCACAAAAACTGATTTTTAATACCGTCTCATATGAATTTTGTGAAAAAATAAATTAGGTTGTGGAACTTTGAATGTGTTGATGCAATGGGCCTACCAACAACATGCATGAACAACTCCTCTTCATGATAAAGCCGGTCACCCCACCCCAACCAGCAACCAACCCCACCAAATATTTACGTCTTTTGGTAAATATCAATACTTCCTAGCTTTCTTTCTTTATCCATATTATTATATTATAATAATTGTATATTTTTTTGAATCATATTATAATTGTATATTAGTTGTCACATATAAGTAAAATTATTTTTGCCATGGACTCTACGGTGGTGTTCCGCGTTCTTTTAAGTTTTATTTTTCCTTGATATTATATTAAAAATTATGATTAGTCGTGGGACATATCTATTATTTTTAAAGCTTGTGTCAATTATGTGATTATATTATATATTTTAATATGTTTAAATAGTAAGATAACATTTAATTGAAAATAATTATTTATTAGTTTTTTTTCTAGAAAAAAGGATAATGTAATGAAATATAGTTTAATTTTCAGTGGTGGAAAATATTTCCCAAAACAAACTTTTTTTCTTCTTGCTCTTGCTCTTGCTCTGAAAGAAAAGTGTCGGCAAATTTATCCTACTACTATCTGTTACTGTTAGTAAATCAAAGCCTGGGATGTCCTATATGTTCATTTCACAGTCACCCATATATCTTGTATTTGGATAAAAAAATTTCAAACATATTTCCGTTATACACAGAAGTATAATCATAAACTTTAAATCTAATGTTTATATGATATTTTGTATTAATTATGATATATTTCATTGTCACAATAGTGGTATCAATTATCATTTACATTCTAATTAATATTACTAATTACTAATATATAAATAAATAAAATGCGGATTAATATTTAATCTATTATTTCATCATAAATAATAAAACTATAATCGAAATATATCAATCCAAACACGACCTAAATAAATATTCTAATCGAAAATCCTATTTGACCAGACAATCACCCAATAATTCCAAGTGAAAGAAGCTTGATTTTTTAAAAAAAAAAAAAAAAAACACAAGAAACCTAAAAAATCTAACTAATTATCCTTATCCATCAGTACTAATTAATGTATAACAGAAACAACTGAAAACAAAAGGCTAGGCCAAGAAAATAAAGCAAGCGGGCCGGGGGGGTTTCACTTGGAACCATCGGCTTCCTCCGAAGCGCCGCCGCACAACTTGGGTTTGAATCCCTTCTCCAGCATCTTCTCCACCTCCTCGAACTGCATTCCCTTCGTCTCCGGCACTAGGAAAAAGATGGCCACGAGTCCGATGAACGAAAATCCTGCGAACAACAGAAATGTGCCCGAAGAACCCAATTCTTTGGTTAAAGTCAAGAATGTCTCGCTCACTATCAGGTTCGAAACCCAGTTCGATACAGCTGCGATCCCTCCGCCAATGCCTCTGTATGCTAGCGGATATATCTCCGAGTTCACGATCCAAGGCGCCGTCCCCATGCCTGGCGAATACGATATTATGTATAGTCCAAGAAGTAGAACCGCAAAGATCCCGAACTTGCTCGGACACCCTTCTGTATACCACGTGCGACGTTCTCCGCGACACATTGATTCTACGGGACTAGTTGCAGCCAAGCATGCTCCGGGGTGATACTAAAACAATGTGACATAAAACCATGTTAGATTTGATATATATATATATATAGTTCGATATCATGTAACATAAGAATGTAAGGATATATATAATCTTACTTTGTTGTCTCCATTGGCGCAAAAGCCGCAATGGGAGGCTGCTTTCAGGCATGACATACAGTTCCAGGAAGATGGCTGTGTGGCTTGCAAGAAACTGGAACACGTCGAGTTTGTGCCAAAGTGGGTCGATTCGAAAGTGCTGATTCGTGGTGAGTGTTCCGAGGCTTCGTAAAACAGGACAGATAACGTGACAAGGCAGATTATGATCCCAAACATAGATATGATCATCAATCTGCGTCTCCCGAATCTGTCGACGAAAGCCATGCTAACGATTGAGCCGATGGCGTTCAGGCCTGAGGTGATGAGGGACAGTGCTAAAGCTGTCTTGTTAGAAGCAAATCCTGCTAGCTGAACAATTGTGGGACTGTAGTACATGACGGTGTTTATGCCGACGAATTGTTGCGCGACTTGAACGGTTATTCCCGCGTATAGGCCTCTTCTTACAACGTCGTTTCGCCAGACGTTTTTGAGTTTGGAAAGTATGCCCTTTCCGATCACCTCTTCCTCGGCCTTTTCGGCTTCAATGGAAGATTGCAGGGCGTTGGTTTCGTCTTCAACTTCGTGGGGAGGGTAGATTTTCTCCAAAATTGCCCTGGCTTCTTTAACTTTGCCCTGCTCAAGGTTTGTGAGAGAGTTTCATCAAATGTTTGAGATCAAATTTCCCTCCATAAGAGTAAATATCAATAAAACAGTGCAAGAAAGGGGCTTAGGATAATAGGATGTATGATGTTTCTACCTGCCTATATAACCATCTAGGCGACTCAGGAAGCGACATCATCAAGATGATCTGAACAACGGCTGGGACTCCAGCTACCCCGAGCATCCAACGCCACGTTCCATGCGTCTGAAAACACATTCACAGTGAGTGTAAAGATAGATGCAAACAACAAATTGAAGCATAAACCTTCTGAAAAATAAACTACCTACATTTGTGAATGCCAAGTTGATGAGATAAGCCAAGAATTGTCCTCCTGTGATCAGCAGACCGTTTGTGCTAACCAAGGCTCCCCTGATCCGAGCAGGGGATGCCTCGGAAATATAAAGAGGTGCGGTCATGGATGCCATCCCTACTCCTAAACCGACCAATATTCTTCCTATGATTATCATCCAAGGGCCTACAGCCGCAGCCATGATGATCGCACCGATGAGAAACAGGAAATCAGCCAAAAGAATGGATTTCTTTCGACCATACTTGTCGTTAATCATCCCACCGAAAGCAGCACCGAAGATAGCTCCTGCTACTGCCGTGCTCACGATCGTTTCCTTAACATCGATGAACCAAAACTAATCATTACCACAAACGAAATATGGTATGAATCCGAAGCCAAGACGAGGGGAGGAGGAGAAGGAGTTACCTGCAGCCATGTCTGGCTCTTGACAGATGGATACTCGTCTCGAATGTAGAGCAGGGCACCAGAAATAACACCTAGTGATCGTGCAACAACAAATTCAATCATCTTATAAATCATTGACAGTAGAAAATATTGCGCGAAAAAGTACGTAAAGCAAAAGGCAGCGCTTGCATACCGGTGTCGTAACCAAACAGAAGCCCTCCTATGCCCGCCGAGAAGGCGAGGCGCATGATGTAAGGAGTCTTCCAAGTCGTGCGCCAGCATTCTGTGAATTCTGTTTTATCCGGTTTAGTAACTCCCCCCTCCATTAGATTTCGAGCTTCAAGTTAACCTTAACACAGTTTTCCAAGATCAACCAAAATTCTATGCCTGAAAAGAATAGACAATGCAGATGAGTACTCTTATCTGCCAAAAATACATTCAACTCTCTTAATCTGGGGAAGTTCTTAATGTTTTTTGCCAACAAATTAATCAAACATCGAGTGCAGAAAAATCCCAGAAAGAATTTACAAAGAAAACAAAGAATTATACTATAAAATCCGGCATAGATTTAAGCAGCATAATCAAAGTGTACTCCCTAGCTATATCGTAGCGAAAACATCAAGGAAATTAAGATTCAAGAACAGAAAACCAACGAAACTAAGAACATGGTGGATTGGCCTAAAAAGTTTGGTGTTTCGTTCATGAATTCCTTCGGAATTAATCAAGTTTTGAGGATTCGAATACATACAAATACAAACAGCACAAATAAGCGAAACCGAAATCAAGAAAAACTATGAACTTCACCTTCTTTTGCATGCAAAATTTGTAGGAGTTTGTGTTCAAAAAATATAATTGAATATATTTCTCAGATATGCGATCGATCGAGGTGTTTATATAGAGAACGAAATCGATTGGAAAACAGACTACTTTGGACTGTTTTGTAGATTCCTATGTGAACTCTGAATACTTTGACGTAAGAGTAAGAGGGGTGGCATATTGTGTTAGAATTGTAATGAATAAAATCTATATTAATTAATTTTTATTATAATTCTACAAAATTATTTGAGATACACAATAATAAATAGATAATTTGATTATTATAAAACCAAATTGATAATAAAAAACGATTGATTATAACAGAATGATATGGGTAGGGAAATATATATAATATAAATGAAAAAAAGACCAAACAAATTGCTGTGTGAAATCTTGAAGATAAGGGAGAAAATTGATTTTGCGCGCACGTTCGTTAAAGATTGCATGATTCTATTTATACACATTATCCATTCAAGATTAAGATTTTGCTGAAAATAAGTGGCATCTTGTTGTGAATTTCAAGGAGATTTTGATTTTTTTGAAGTATTGAGTTGACCATATCCAAATTCAATAAATGCAATGTTACATGTAATCAATGCAAAATTTTCAATTATATTAGTGTTCCTATATGGTAAAAATATATAACTATTTTTTTTTAATGTATAACTAAAAATAATAATTTTGTATTTTCAAATTAAAATAAGAATAAAATAGGATGTTTGTATATAAACTTCGTTCTTCTAATGTTTTTAAAACTAAGTGGAAACGCAAGCATTCGTATATATTTTAAATGAATTAATGAAGTCATACCTGATTTAAGTCACACGACGCGTTTATATAATATCAAACACACTCTTATTTTTAAAAAAAAATTGTTATCATCGCAAATTTACTAGCAGATAAAACAACCACAATCTTATCCAAATCCTTTTTTTTTTAAATAATTGAAATGAACATATCTTTTATCATCCAAAATATACAAAACACCATAAACTTTGACAATTTTTTTTTTCCCAAATCCATAGAGTTTTAAATACAATTTTTGACATAACAATAAGTGAAACCAAATTTGAGTAACTCTTTCGTGAGACGATCTCACGAATCTTTATCAATGAGACGGTCAATCGTGTTCAAATTTACAATAAAAAATATTATTTTTTTTCATTAGTCAGGTCAAAAAGAAAATTTGTTTCACAAATTTGATATGTAAAACCATCTCACATGCATTTTTAACTTCTTGATAACGATTGTGTGTTTTTGCAATTTTAGTTTTCTATACCATCAATTTTAATTATTTATCATCGGGAATGTTGACGTAAAATTACATGATTCAATAACACATAATAAAAAAAACATTAAAATTATAAAAATTGACGTTTGACAATATAAAATACCAAAATTGTAACAGGTAAAATATAATATATATAGAAATATTTTGGGGAAAAAAATATAATTGACACAAACCACGG
This sequence comes from Henckelia pumila, assembly GCF_033568475.1. Taxonomy (NCBI): domain Eukaryota; kingdom Viridiplantae; phylum Streptophyta; class Magnoliopsida; order Lamiales; family Gesneriaceae; genus Henckelia; species Henckelia pumila. The sequence goes on along the minus strand of NC_133122.1, from coordinate 195,542,388 downwards.
GAGATCACAACAAACAAGTCAGCGGGTTACCGGGCTGTTCCAAATTCCATGATGAAATTCAAATTCTAAGTTATAAACAAACAAAACTATTTAAATTTTATATATACGAATGATCGTTCTTTAAAAAAAAACATTTAATTACATATCTCATTCAATCATTTGAGGAAACAAATGACGATTGACTAACCAATATCTGATAATAGTCAAATTTGAAGTTTTTGCACTTGCACATCACTACATTGAATAATGTCCAGACCCATGTGGGGGGTCGATTTTAAATTTTATCAAAATAATTTCATTATTATTTTTATATTTGTTGCATTCTGCTATTCATATAATATTTACCACAAACTCTTGAATTATGATAAATATCTTTATTTATTTAATAAATCCTCTATCCCCAAAACACATTGATTTGGTATAGCATATAAATATCTAATAATTAAATTAACCTTATGTAATAAGATTTACATATTTTTAATACCAATACATATATTTTTGTGCATAAATTACTCAAATGGGTTGTATATATAAAATAATAGCTATAATATATATTTCTCGTATTTGATATTGTTATGTATTTGAGATAATTAAATTGACTCGATTATTGTTCAAATAACATAAATGTATTGAACCGAATAAAGTGATGCTTAAAAAACAATTATCGATCAAATGGATGAGAATTGAAATGAATCAATGATTGTTCATCTTTCATAATTTTCCTTTCTTTTTTTTTTTTTTGAAAAAAAAAAGAAATATTTTTATTCTTTCAAAAACTTTTGTCACGATCGGATTGAAACATAACAATGAGAAAATTCAATAAATCTTTTTATGTCACTTTTTCTAAAGTTTTTTTTGGCCAATTATGATCGTGGATGCCTTATCTTGAAGGGTGAAGACCTCTCGGATCCATTTATTTCTAAACTATCAAAAAGATCTAAAAAGTTAATTCTTTTATTGCAATTTTTCTCTGAAAATTGGATATACGGGGGAATAAAGAAAGAAAAAAGCGGGACAAAATCCTCTGCTACACTTGGTGCTACAAATCGTGCTACAATTTGCTAAAAACAACCCCGTTTGCATAAATTATTAAAAATTAAATTCATTAAACAATATGGATGAACAAAATATAATTAATCATTGATAAAATTTTCGATTCACCTATTTTTTTCAATTAAAATAGGCAATAAATTGTGTCTTAAGCACGATAAATGAGTAAAATAATTTATTGATGATTTTTTTAATTGAAAAAATAAGTGAATCGAAAATTTTATCAATGATTAATTATATTTTGTTCATCCATATTGTTTAATGAATTTAATTTTTAATAATTTGTGCTAACAGGATTGTTTTTAGCAAAGTGTAGCACGGTTTGTAGCATCAAGTGTAGCAGAAGATTTCGTCCAGAAAAAGGCATGCATTGACTTGACGCCAAAAAGATTCAAAATGACTTTTAAAAGTAGAGTATCCATGTTGGTTGACGGCGGTCGCCACTATAATATAATATCAAGAACGACGCACAGTACACGTGTTGTTGGTATCACGTAATAAATAACTTCTAAATTTTGTAAAATTTCAGATTGTTTTATTCTTGTTTTTTTAAAAACAAAATTTTCTTCAAATCTATATTAAAATTTTGTTGATGTAAATGCGAGTACTTGAGAACAAATACGAGAGAAGTGAGTTATAAGTGGAGTTTGAGAGTCCATGTTGGGAGTGGGAAATGGAGCGTCGGAGAGGGAGGGAATGTGTATTAAAGCAAAAAAAAAAAAAAAAAAAAAAAAAAAAAAAAAAAAAAAAAAAAAAAAAAAAGGGAAATCACAATTTCACCAAAAACAGTTGATGTATGTTATGCTCAATAAAATAATAATAATAATAATAACAACAACAACAACAAAAAAAAAGTGAAATTAAGGTCTCTCTTTTTTTTTTTTTTTTTTTTTTGGTTTGGGGTGTATGTATGAATGACTTGCTTAATACAGGGCCATGTTCATCACTTTGCGGTTGGCCCATGGACCATAGACCAACTAGTCCTCTTCATAAATTTTTAATTCTTCTGGGCCAAACAAAATTGGGCTATACTATAGTTGACTTCAAAATTCATCTCTAGAAAATTATGTTTGTGTCACCTAAAAACTATTAACAAACCATCTAGCTTAAACTTGAGAAGCTGTGGGGTTTTTATTTTTATAATAAAAAATAAAAACCCGATTTGTCATTTGAGTTCCAATCAAGAAATCGGCACATAAAAGAGAGACGGATGAAGCAAAATGGCCCAAAAGCACCATTTTACATCTCAAAGATAACCATTAGAAAGCAAGATATTGAATGAGGAATTTGACAGAAATTATAATTCTTCAAAAAAAATTTTTTGGCCCCTAGAAAATCTAAAATCGGACATCACAAAATCTTTGTGAAATCATGTATTTTCATGGAGAAAGAAAAGTGGGTCCCGTGGTCCCCCGCACAATAATCAACCATCCATTAATAGGATGGCAGTGTTAGCGTGCAAATTGTACTTGATTGTCACACTCCAACCTGTGATTGCCTCTCCAACATGCATGCATCCATGCCCACCTACTTACCCCATCCCATTTACCATGCTTCCCCGCACTCACGTTACACACAGGTTAATCTTTTCTATCCGACGAATCTGTCGCACGAGGTTTGTCCAGTTCATTTTACTGACGTGCTTCGCATGTTACGTCGTTAACATGATAATACGCATCGAAAGATAGCCAGTGCTAGCTTAGTTTCATAGTCGCTAAAAAAAATTGATTAAACAATAAGTGATCACAGAACAAAAATATCAACGATAAATATGTGTAACTCCGATGTGTCAATGGAAGTGTCGGTCGCTCTCATAGCACATGCAAACATTAATCGTTGCTCCCAAAGATTAGAAAACCCGAAATTTTATGATTATTTGACAATGGTTATATCATGTATATAAGATTGATATATATAATGGAGATAGGATGAGATATTTCCATTGGTAATGTGGAATTGTGGATGATATAAATTAATAGAATCTGGGATCACAGCCTATTCTTTGGGTAGCATCTTTATCTTCGTACCATACCATCGGTAGGCAATAATTATACACACGAAAATATAGGTATCGGGACCCCAACTTTCCATATGGGGATCCGTGCCCGTCTCACATATTTACCCGATATGTTTCTGGGATTTGGCGTTGTGCCTTGTGGTCCTCATATGGAATTAATTTCAAATGAAATTATTATAGTGTCAGGTCACGCTGTTATCGTTAAATTTGAGATGACGGATTTAAAATTCATCGATTTTTTAATTTTTTTTAATTACCTGGATATATGAAGTGATTATCAAATTCATTTCATATCAAGTGATACAATTTTGATGACAATTGATGGAACGATTGCAAATATACTCAGAGCGAACTAATATAACAACTCGTAGACATGCGTCTTACTTGTTTAGTTATTATTTACACATTAATAACATACAAATAGAATGAATTACAAATAATATCTTTATTGTTTGAACCTGATATCAGAGACGAGTCAATGGAGGTCTGCTCAATTCTTTCGAACTTGAACCTATGTGTCATTTAAAATTTATCCAAAAATCAAAACCCTCTTTTCTTTTTTTAAAAACAAAATTATTATTTACTAACATGCCATAAATTTTACACAAATATGTCGAAAACTAGCTATAGATGCACGATATAATCATAAACCAAAAATGCCACTTCCTACATCCTTCTAGTACCATGTCTAACGATAAATTCAAAATTTTATTTAAATTACGTTGTAAAATATTGTTTTTTTTATAGCCAAATATATTAAGATAGAGTTTAAGAGAGCTTTTAAGAAGCACTTCTTCGTCCATGATTCTAAAATTTAGGGTGGATCCGAATATTGGTTTATGTTAATTAGGCTAGCATATATACGGGTGATATAAATTCGGAGTGGTTGAACTTTGCGTGAGGATTTTGCACAAAGAATCGCGATCTTTTGGCGTGAGAATTTGAAGTGGCTGCATTGGTACTCATCCATTGATTCAGCAATCTATTGGAACTAGGAAAGAGTGGCACAAGAGTAGTAGGGGTCGTTTATGTTACATATGGAGTAACATTTTTTTTACATTTTAATATAACACGTTCAATTAATAGACGAAATTCAAAATAAAAACCACGTGAAAGCTCTATCAGATGATGAATTGGACATATAGGGAGTAAACCCCATATATATATCACAGACTCAACCAAATCTATTATCACTTTTTTAAAGTATTTGAATACACTATCTACATATAATTGATTGTTGTAGTAATCTGGAAACCCAAATCTTTTTCTTTCTTTTTTTAAATGTTCACCTAACAAAATATGCACAATAATTAAATAGGGAAAATATTTCTGTGGGAATTCGCATTTAGTCTGGTACTTGTACTCATTTTCTTTTCTACCTCACATGAAATTCGCTAGAAACATTGATTATTAATTTATTGTGAACCGATATTGCTCACTCACTAGATCTAGAAAATTTTATGAAAGAAAAACTTAAAAAAAACTTCTTAAAAGTTATCTCAAATATTATTTTAATTTATACGAGGATAAACTCTATTTTGGATTATGTTTAAGCTTCCTATTAAATTTAACAAATTAAAATCAATAGTTATTTATTTATTTGGACCGAGTATCCTCAGACCTCAAATGTAGTTTTTTTTAAAATGTTGGGTTCGTGACTCCAACTCCTAACCATTAATTTTGGTTCGGTGTCTTATTCTTTTTCAGATTCTTGATTTTTTTTATAAAAAAAATTGTTACAGTTTAGTACCCCACTTGTTAATAATTAAATACATGTCTTGTAATTTTTGTTTTTTTTTTTTAAAAAAAAATATAGTACCTGATGGAGTGTTGACCACATGAAATTTATCACACCACTTTTAATCCCATGTTTTTTTTTCCCATTCAATGGTAAGTGCGATTCATGTAGTGAAAGCCCGACCTTGTTCATATTCGATGTGTGATAACATGGTTTGTTTACAATTCATTGATCTAAAAGTTATTGGTTAGGTAAGTCTCTTTCGATTTGTGAAACGATCTCATATATAATATCATATCTGTGAGACTATAAAAAATAATGATTTTACCATGAAGTATTATAAGCTTCTATTTCGAGAAGTCAGCCTCCAGCAATAACATTATGAAATCTTCCATTTGGGCCACAATAATTAATTAAATGTAAATAAAAATAAAAATATAAAAAAATTTATCAATATGTACGTATGTGGAGCTGTCAAACGGGTCAACCCATGGCGGGGCAGGCCGACCCATCATCCTGGCGGGCTGAAAATCTTCAACTCAATCCAACTCAAGATGGGTTGCGGGTTAGGCAGGCCTGCCCACGGGTTGGCTTATGACAAATAAAAAGAAATAAAAAATATTATAATTAATTATAAATATCATTTCATAAATAAATATTAATAGAAACATATTAATAAAAATTTTAATTATTGATTTCATGTGTGTAAATTTTATATAAAGTAATTAATGCAAAAAAATCCATAATTTTTATTAAAAAATACATATATCACAATAAAAATAAAAATAAATTATTAATTCTCCCGGGTCGCGAATGGCCAACCCCCGCGAGTCGCTAATTTAGGCGGGTTAGCCCATTTAGGCCCATCTTTTGTTGGGTTAAAATTTTTTCAACCCAACCCACTTAAATTATGTAACAGACCGGGCCGATCTAAAGAAACGTAACTCAAATTAACGGCTCTATATGTATGTACAGCAGGCAGAGGAGTCCAATAATTCCTTATAAGAGAAATGGGAAGGCCCATATATATATTATCTTGACCCGACTGTTACCGTCATAACTGTAAATCTGGGTTTCCCTTTCCCTCTCTTTCGTCAATTCTCCAAAACTTAGCCCTAGTCGTTTCTCCTTAGCTGTCATTGAATTCATTTTTTCCCCTCTTTCTTGATTTGATCGTGCAGTATTCAGGGGGCAGAAGCTAAGGAGAACGAGTGTTGAATTCATTGTTTCAACTTGTGGGTCGGTATGCTTCCTTTTTTTTTTTATCCTGTCATTTTCATTTCTGATATGAATGTTGAATGCCGCTCGTTGGTTCAAGATGGCTGCTTTTTTTATTTTTTTTAAATGGGAAATGAGAAAATCAGCACTGAATTGGGGGGGTTAATCTGAAAGCGCTGGGATTTTTTTGGGTATTTAGAATTTTATCTATCTGGTTTGGTTGACACTTGATAGATACAGATTTTGTGGGAATAATAGAATTTATTGCGTGAGTTTTAAATTGATTTGACGTTTAGATTTTGAGTGTCCGCTTTTCCAAATTCTTAATGTATGTACTAAAGACTGTTTGAGATGTACTAGAAAGAATTTAAACCAGTCCGAGTTAACTGTTGTTTTACATTCTAATTACCCTGCGGCAGGACTTGTCAAAATATGTCCAAATAATTCGTAATCACCGTACAATTTTACGTGGTGCAATAATGTGGAAGTAATGCCAAGATCTTTGGCCGAGGGTTCTTTCTAACTCTTCAAATATTAAATTCTCGCTGTAATTTTCTGAGGAGATCTTATCGCTGATGTGTTATAAAACATAGGCTTATTGGATTGGAATGACGAATTCTTTGAACGAAATATTTCTAACCCAATTCTGAAGCTTTCGTTTCTTGATCTCAAACGTATAAACGCGTGCTTTGTGGGTCCATGGTATCATGCAGCTAAAGAGTGTGTTTTAGGGAAACACCATCTTGCATTTCGATTGACTTTTATTGAAGTTCTCTTTTAAACTCACGAACTTCAGGAGATTCAGCACTTCCTTGAAATTGGAGACAGATTCCAAGGTCTTTTTTTTTTTGGTCAACTGTTATTCATTACCTCACTCATCGAAATTTCAAGCAGGCTCTTTCAGTTTATAAAAGTTTACGCTAGCTGCAAAAAATAGTCATTTTCTATGTTAAAGGTAGTTTCTTTGTTCGGTTGTAAAGTTGACAGGTTCGTGTTATTCCGTTGGACATTTATGCCTACTGGATTCAATCTGTGAATGCCGTTTTTACTCTATGGAGAACTTTTTCCTCCGCATCTCGCTCAACCAGGGAAAATGTTTTTTAATTTTTTGTTCGTCTGTGACTGTGGTTTGTATGTCTGCGAGTAGTTTACATATTGTACCTATTTGTTATGTGTTTTTATGGGACATGTGTTGGTAGATTTTCGTACCAAATCATAGTGAAGTAAGCAGAAAATCTATAATTGAGAGCATTGCTCCATAGCGCTGACTGTTATATTTTTTTTGCAGAACTAATGTTTCTATGTGATCACTTGTTTTTATCCAAATCATCTTTATCACCATCATAAGCATAGGGAGGCCACATTGTAGGAAATTTAAACCGAGTTTATGCCGTAAATGTGTTAAATTCAAGAAATAATATGTGGGATTCGTATCCTAAAATGTTTTTTGAGCTTGCAGACGGCTTTTTTCTTTCTTTCTTTTTTTCTGGAATATCTTCAGTTAACATTTTCTGGAATATCTATGAATAGCATTTGATGCACACGGCATTCAGAATTCCGTACCCATGCATTCGGTGCTTATTTGATGTTACAGCTTTCAGTTTACATGCATATGAGGGATTAAGACACAGACAGGAAAGAGTATTGGTGTGAGAAAGTGATTGGAGATTTTTGGGTGTAATCAATTATGTGTATAATGAGTATTGGTGTGAGAAAGTGATTGGAGATTTTTGGGTGTAATCAATTATGTGTATAATGTATTTGGGAAATGCTTAGGCAAGGAATTATTCATTGTTATGAACATTGTCAAACTACAAAGTTATTCTTTTTTGTGTAATATTGACTGTTTATGAACTTTCTTTTACAGAGGTATTCTAGATTTGTATTAAATTATTTGCTCTTAACGGTTGCTTGGTATTGCAGGTGCCTTTATATCTCAGATTTTTTGGGGAATAAATGGGAATCTGGAATAGTTTACTTGAAGGCTGAAGCTGTGGCTGCCAGTAAAGCTGCTATTTTGGAGTGGAGTACTGAGCAATTGGCTCATTGTGGTCTTACATATGCAACTATTTTGTTGTACTTTTTTCATCTCGTTTGCGTGTTAGTGCTGGACCGCTGCATGTACTATATCTGCCTGACGAGCTTTATCTGATGGTCTTTATAGACGCACATATTGCTCTCAAGTGACATCCATCATCCTACTTCTTGAACTGTGTGCAGTCTGATATTGAACGGTGTTAAAATATCTACAGGAATCTTTCTCTTGTTAGCAAGTACTCAAAATATGGTTTTGTAGCTAAGAATTTTAAAGGGTGAAGAGATGGCCTTTTATACCGAGGAAGAACAGACTGAAGATTACCTTTTCAAGATTGTTTTGATTGGTGATTCAGCTGTTGGGAAATCAAACTTGCTTGCTAGATTTGCTAGGGATGAGTTTTATGCTAATTCAAAATCTACCATTGGAGTGGAATTTCAGACTCAGAAGATGATAATCAATGGGAAGGAAGTTAAAGCACAGATATGGGACACGGCTGGTCAGGAGCGATTTAGGGCCGTTACATCTGCCTATTATAGAGGTGCAGTCGGAGCGCTTCTGGTCTATGACATTAGCAGACGCCAGACCTTCGAAAGCATTGGCAGATGGCTTAATGAACTTCACAGTAAGCAATGCGGCCTTTAGGACTTCGTTTTCGTATTTGTTATGTGATTTGGTATTGTTTAGATATATGCTTTATTAATATGCGTACTTATTGTTATAATCTTTTAACAGCTCATTCGGACATGAACGTGGTGACTATATTAGTGGGCAATAAATCTGATCTTAAAGATGCCCGTGAGGTGAAAACTGCTGAAGGCAAGTCCTTGGCTGAGGCGCAGGGTCTGTTCTTCATAGAAACATCAGCTCTAGACTCATCCAATGTAGTTTCTGCCTTTCAGATGGTTGTAAAAGAGATCTATAACATTTTAAGTAGGAAAGTAATTCAATCTCAAGAACTCAAACATAAAGAAAGTGGCCGGATAGGAAATGGGAAAACAGTAGTTATACAGGCCGATGGGGATCGAGAAGCAGATGGACAAATTAAAAAGGGTTGGTGTTGTTCATCATGATTCATTCTGCAAGGAACACGATGGCTCTTTTCTCATATTCTTAAGATGTAACTCTACTTGTTTTTATTGTTGAAGCTGTCACCCCGAGTTTACTTTTGTAACTTTGGTATCAGGGCCAGAAAAGGGGAAAAAATCTGTGCTGCCCTGGAAATTGTAAATGACTTGAATTGGTTAAATTTTCTTGGTAATGCAACTGCGAGTGGGTATTTCGTTCATGTATTCCACACTTCCGTTTTATAGTTGTTAAATAATATTCTGTGTTTCGCTTCGAGTTGGGAACTTGGGCCACTTTAGTTTCTGCCATCTGACCCAATTGCCTTTGGGCCTTTTGGTTGAGTCTTATATTTTCCACTGATAACTGTAACATTGAGAAATATTAGAATACTAAAAATATTGCCTCAGCAGACCGCCATTTCTGAAAACCCTTCTCCTCTAAAACCCCCAAACCCCATTTGCCATTCAAACATATGATTTCAATATTACCACAGTGCAGAGTCTTTTTAAAAGAGAGGTAAATAGTGTCATTAATTCATATATGCTGAAGATATCGAAAATGAAATCACTTCTTACTCTCAGCCCATCTTTCTGCAAGCCTCCGGCGGCCATTATTACCTCGCTTTTTCCCCTTCGTTTCCACTCGGAACAACCTGCTTTTCATCGAAAGATTCAAACTTTGCGGAATCCCATTTCTCTTCCCACGCATTTTGTGGTAAATTCTCTTGCAAATTATTCAAAACCCGCAAATTGTGGTCAAAGTCGAGACTTTTGCTCCGAAGGAAGGGCCCCTGGAGAGATTCATGTGATCGTGGGACCCATGTTTGCTGGAAAAACTACCACTCTTCTTAAAAGAATGAAGTCCGAAAGCAGTAATGGCAGGTTGACAATTTTTAGTTTTAATTCGTTTTGTAGTTGATCGGACTTAGGTCACGCACGTTTGTTGCGTGTTGTTCTTGAGTTTTACTTGTTGATATATGTTTTGCGTATACATTAATTTTCTGTGGATTTGTTCATGATATTTGTCTATGGTTCTTGTCTGCATATCTTGGGGTCCGCTTCAAGATTTGGGCAATGGAGTTTACATCCCATTACTGCTGTATAGTAGGATACATGCGATAGAGTTTTTATCACAGGATAAGATGATGTGGGGAACAATCTCGTGAACATGTCTTGAAAGGTTGAGCATTTGCTGCACCCCTGAAATTTCCCCTGATGTTGGATATCACCGTTTCAATAATGTCGAAGCTTTTTCTGATTTGGCTTAGGATTTCCGATTTCTGATTGCTCGATCAAGATTTTGGGTTGCAATTTCCATGAAAGAAAAAAGTTTGAGACCCCAAGCGAATAAATTGCCCTAGCAAACCTCGAGAAGTTATCAATAAATAATAAAATCTGCTTCTTGATGGCACCTCACTCTAGTATGATGTTTTAATCTATTACCTTTTCTATGCGTGGATTAAAGGTGTTGGACTCCTCCATAAGTAGAGTAGCGGCCCTCGTCGTTGATGCACATGCACCCCGAAAAAGAAAATTCATGCTTAGCTATTGGAAATAGCAGACTTCGTGCCATAAATTTTGCCTGATATTTGTCGTTGCTTATTCGAACTTGTGGTGATTTTGCAGAAACGTAGCAATAATAAAATCAAACACGGATACTAGGTATGGGCTAGATTCTATTGTGACCCATGATGGAGAAAAGTTGCCATGCCTGCCATTAGCTGATCTATCATCATTCAGAGAAAAGCTAGGTGCCGAAGCGTATGAAAAGGCATTACTCTCTTCTCTCTGATTCTTAGTATATGTGAACATATTGCGTTAAGTTGAACACGTATAACGGTTGAATCATTTAATATTTACTCCGAATTTTAGGTAATTTTTTTCATCATATGCTCTAATAGTTTTTCAATGATACATCAGCTGGAGGTGATTGGCATTGATGAAGCTCAATTTTTTGAAGATCTATACGATTTCTGCAGCAAAGCTGCTGACCGTGATGGGAAGACAGTAATAGTTGCTGGATTGGATGGCGACTATCTGAGGTAAGCTTCATTTTTCATGTCCTCTTATGATCTTATCCTAGTTTAACTTCTGATATTTGTCTCAATTTTCATGTTTTTGGGGTTTTGGCAGAAGGAGCTTTGGCCAAGTTCTCGATATAATTCCCATTGCTGACTCTGTTACAAAGCTTACTGCCCGTTGTGAGGTATGTGGTAAACGTGCGGTATTTACTCTGAGGAAGACAGACGAGACTAAAACCAAACTTATTGCTGGGGCTGAAGTGTATATGCCTGTGTGTCGCAACCACTACGCGAGCGGACAAGTCGCCAAAGAAGCCACAAGGGCGGTTCTTGAGTCCCAAAACGCACAGTTCACTTCAGTTATCTAAGGGCCTGCCCCTGATTTTTATGTTGGAATCTGGGATCTTACATTTATTTCTGAATCGACAATCAAGGTTGTTTTTGCAATACAAGGTGTTATCATTCAGTCAAAATCTTGGTGTTGTAATGTATAAATGCTTCAATATTATCGAAGTATTGATATATTATATATTAGTAACAGTACAAGATTTACAAGTGAAAATTCTCTAAACAAGAAAACTAAACTTGTGATCTCTAGGATCTTTTCCTTCTAAAACGAAAAAAATAATCATCTCCAAGCAGATGATGTTGACATAGCTCTGTTCTTCCACCCGAGATACAGAGCGCCATGCGCATCTGCGACTCCATAATTCGCGCTATAATCTTTCAACATCTCCCTAACAGCATCGTTGACTGATGAACTCAGTGGAATTGGGGAAAAACCGGCCATCATAAGTCTCTGACTCCACTTACCAAAAGGCTCGTGCCTTTCGACCCGATCAGCACCTTCACAAGCTAGTATATTGACTACGTCCCTTGCCACACAGTTTTCCTCGGCTCTGATCCGTTGACGACCATCCTGTGCATGTGCTGCATCAATGGACTCAAACATGGCCGTATAATAATCTAAGGTTTCACGAAAACGTTGCAAGAACGCTGAAGTGTTTGTGTTGGATTCTTGTTCGACTATGGTGACAACCTTTGGTGACAAGCTCTTCACAAGTCTAAGTAGGCGGTCTCTATGATTTGCTGTGCTCACACTCTCATCTGGCATGTGGTGTAGTATGTAAGGGAAATTCACAGCCAAAGCTTCTCCAGGCCTAATGTTGAGATTTTGAAGATGGACTTCACATCCTGACATAGCAGCACCATGGAATTCAAATGGTACTCCACACGACTCTGCCAGTTTTGCTAGCTTCTGGCCAACAAGGTCAAGTCCTCCGCCACGAGCATGAGCTGACTGGGAGTCATCAACACCTGTGATGCGGATATATGGTGGCCTGCCTGGACGACGTGAAAGGGCCTGAATCATGGCCATCCACTGACTACCCTGAGCAATCTGAAAGTCAATTATGTGGATTCGGTTCTCATTTTCCATAGCTTGCTTGATCGCGACATTGGCAGACGTATAAGCGAACTTCCAGTATGGGCAGATTTGATAAAGCACAGTCATGTAAGACATTAATTCGGAGCTCGTAGGTTCTTCACACTTCAGCTTCTTGTATATTATGCTTCCAGAGGACAATAATCTTGCCCTGGTCCCTTCTAGCATGTATGCACCTAACCTTTGCAAAGGATCACCTGATACAGAAACCCTTTTCTCCAGTATGTCCATTAGAGCTTCGGCGGCTGATAAAGCAACACTTCGATCAGACAATGAGGCTGTATCAGTTTCTGACACCGTCTCAGCACAGGAAATGAGCAATTGTTTCAGGTCCATCTGGGGAGCCATTTCAAGAATTCTGTCATACTTTGTGAAAAAAGAAGGTTGTGAGGGAACACCATTGAAGGAGCCACTATCCTCGAAATCTGATTCGGGCCCCAACAGTTCGTTCCTCAAAACCCACAGAGCTTGCATCAGCTTGTTTTCGTCATCCACACCAGATGACCCACTAAAGGGTGATCCATAAGTATTCTCAGACGAGTAGTGCGGATCAGAAAAGTGCGAGTTCGATAATTGGGGAGAAAAAGGGCTCATACTGGAGGAGACACTAACAGTGGAAGGTGAATTGTAGATGGCAGCATAATTGGTTGCTGGTGTAGATTCGAGAGTGAAAAATTTTTCAGCATCAGCTTGAAATGAAACAACCGTGCCTTGGCTTCTGCTAGCACTCGAATCATTATTAGAAACTTGGTAGTTTGACAGGCAATACGGCTCGATCTGATGCACTGGCTGATGGTAAAACCCGTCAATGCTGGAGGGTGTTTTCATATCCCGGGAGGTTTGCATCTCAGGAGACAGGAAACGGTACTGTCGCCTCAATTAAGCAGATACAATGAATCTATATTATGACAAATACAGCTCCCGAAAGTTTCCACCTTTATGTCAGAACACGAAGAAAAACAAATCTGCAATGGAAAAAAAACATAGGATCAGAGGTTTTCAAGTTAAGACACCAAGAGGCAGGATTAAAAAATGATCGACTGTATGAAATCATAGCCTTCAAAAGAGAAAAGGCAACCACATAACTATTATATTCGCATACATAGGGATGGCTATTGTACCTCCCTCCGCCTGCAATATAAAATCTTTGACATGACTGTATGCCACGTCTGTCGAACTAAAAGTCAACCTATGTTCAGCACAACACCTTTGAACAAACAAGATCCTCCCATGGATAAATCAACGTAAATTGTTCATCAAATAAACTTACTAATTGCCTTGCACGGAAGTCAAAATCAGCAAAAACAAGAAAAATAATCAAATCAAACACATGGGCAAGTCGGAAGAAAAATCAGGCTTTGGTTGTCAATTAAAGCCCAAGCTCATAAAAAAACGTATTTAGCCCAAGAACCCATAAAGCCAGAACTCATAAATGAAGCAAAAACATAACGTAAAAATTGACAAAAACAAGCAGATCTTCAAAGCCAAGAACTTGACACAAAAATCACAACTTTACCCTCCTGAATCAAGCATTAATCACGCACCAATAAATGAAACCAATTAAAATTCAAGAAATCACGATATTGGGTAAGCTAATCTTACCTTCGATGGACTGAAATTTTGTGAATTTCCAGACAGAAACCGACTTAGAAAGAAAAGGGGAGACGGGGCTGAAGGAGCTTACAAAATGATTGGCGATAGGCAAGTAATTTCTTATATACAACATAGTGACTTCCGGTGGCTCAGTTAATTACCCTTCATTTAATAGTTTACTACGTAAATGCCACTGCGGAAACGTGTAGAAAGTATAGACCCCCACCCATGCATTTATACTCTTCTTCTACTCCTCCTTTTTCCACGCACTCTCTGTTCTCACGTCATTAAAAAAACAATTTATTTTTCTCCCACATACCACAATTTTCCCAATTTTTGGTGCATCTCTTGATGTGAAAAATAAAAATTGTTCGTCTCGAGTTAAAAATATGACTCGAGTTACAAAAATAGCATACATTTTATTTATATCTATTAATTTATTATATTTTATATCTTACGATATTATCATGACATCGCACGAGTCAAAATTAATTTAGGTCAAAATTGAATCTTGAATCCTTCTTCCAATTTTCTTAAATTTTATTTTATATGTAAATTTAGAATATTTGAATATGATAGAATAGTTGTCCTAAAAAAAGAATTTTGTTTGTCAAAATTATATGAGTTGTTACGACTATGTACGGAACACATGCGTACCACAAATAGCTTTTTTTCTTTTTTTGGTCATTTATGACATTGGGCTGTTTGGGCACAATAGTACTCGGTTGGAGAAACATGTTAATAATTTCGGCTTAGATTAATTATTATAAGTATCATTTTCAAAATAAATACATCATTATCTTTATGGATTGGTTGGATACTATGATATTCTGCCCTCATAGGAATCCCAAAACTAAGGGATTACAATATTCCCATCTTCATTTTGCAAGAACTTTAGCATGCAAAAAGATCGCTTTAATTATAAGGATTCACTCAATAAATTCACAAAGTGATTGGTAAATTTCATAATAACGTGACCATTGGATTGTGGTGGGAAACTTCTTACCAAGAAGTTCTCTAAATGTAGGGTAGAAAAAAACTCAAATTATCTCCCATACTTAACTAATCCAACTTTATGAGAGGAGGACTTATTCATTGAAAAAATATCAAATTGCAATAAAAAAAGCTCTATCATTTAATCATTTTGGAACCATGAAATTTCTTTGTTTTGGAATGTTATTAATTAATCGATAGATTATTCATCTATTATTTTAAAGAGTAAATTTTCAATTCGTTGAACATTAATTTAATTACATAAAAAAATCATTGTGTTTCATATATATTAAAAAAGAAAACAAAGTCATAGTACACATATCGTTATAAAAATATAAATAAGTGATATTTATTATTTTAATAATTAAATAACATTCAATATTGTATTTTCTTACCATGCCTAAAAAATATAAAGGTGAATGGATGCTCACACGGGTCTCACTACGAAATACATGATGAGCTAAATTTATCATATATGAGTGCTTGAGCAAATTTGATGCACAATATTTTCTCTAATTTCAAGCTTATTTGTTCTGCTTATGTTCATGAATATTTGATATGTCTCGTGTGAAACGATCTCACTTAATTATATTTGTCAGATAGGTCGACTCAATCACTATAAAAAGCAATGTTCTTGAAACAAATAATAATAATATCTTTCAGTTTGAGCTGATGAAGATACATCTCACGAAATTAATTATTGATAAATTTTTTGTTTTGGTTTTTTGTCTATAAGTCTATTTATTTATCTCTACTAATTTATCATGTAATTTCTTGAGACATTCCTTCTACTGTACCCAATGGGCCATGGAGATTATATATACTATCCCGGGCTTGGTTAAAGCTAAGCCATGGGGACGAGATGACGACATACACGTCTTAATGTGTTCTCACCCCACGTGTTTATTTTATTATTATTATTTTTAACGTAAAAATTTATGGTCATTAATTTTCGATCGATACCTGTTGGGTAAATTTTTAGATTAATACAATACCCTACAAATGTGTTTATTTTATCTAGAATCATGAACGAGTGAATAATATTGATATATTAATCGATTGCACATTTTTTTATCAAATGTTTAATTCGAAATCTACAAAAGATTCGAGTTATAAATGATTATATATAATATATTAGTTTAGTATCTTGTATCATATATATTTAATCATACTATCTTACGAGCGAGTCAGACAATATCTAAATATTAATAATTTATTGAATGAATTTGTCTTATAAAATTTGTTTAGTGTGATTTATTTGTCTGACATATTATACAACTATTTTTCTTAGCCCAAAGTTTATTTTTTTATGCACTAATATATAAATGATATTGGAGTAATTCCCTTATTCCGAAATTTATGTTAGATTTCGTGGGAATTTAGAAAGTGCTTAATAAGGTTGAAGCAATAATTACGATAAAGATTTTTTTTTTTGGAATTCATAATTACGATAAGGATGCGCATTATGGAGTAATATATTGTTATTAGTATTATTAAAATGGAGAATTGACACTTTAACCGGTGGAAACGGCACGAGGGGCCACAAAATAATGCTTTCCTTAGCTAAAGTTTTAGGTTGGAATAATGGGGAAATTCCTCGACTTTAAGAGCACTAAATAACTATAATAAATTAAACATAAACATTTTTATGAGATAATGATCTTATAAGTTAGGAGATCGATATCCAAATTGATTCAATCCATGAGAAATTTACTTTTTATGTCAATTAAAATATTAATTTTTACTATGAACCGTACTCACATACGAATCTCAAATGAGACATACTGTAAAGAGTCTAACATTTTTTTAAATCTTCATATTTATTAAAATCGAGTTCGATTTTAAATTTTATTCGTTCGATTTGAAACACCAGAAATAATTGGAATCCGAGCTTAATATTTGTGATATATTTTAGCAAATTTTTATATGATTACTCTGAGCAAATGGATTTCTCTAACTAGCTATCGAGTAGGTGTCCAATGAAATATAACTATGATTTTTTTTTTTATAGAATAAAATATGACTATGATTGAGAACAGTACTCAAGATAGCACAAAAAATTCGTGCGTGTGATTTTGAAAAATATCACGTTAGCAAGCCAAACATGCGCAATGCACCCCACATTTCTTCAAAATAAATAAATAAATAAAGGGTCGATTTCAGTGGTAAATAAAGTTATCATAATGACGTTTTCGATTTAAAATTCCCTTACGTCATACCTATAATGATCGGTTTGGTTTATGCTACGGTCGGAAATAATCTCGAGTGTATTTTACACAAAATGTTTATTAAACATTTGTTCAGAATAAAAAAAATACGGATGAAATCTTATTTTTATTTGATATATGAATATCTTGTACAAAAATATCGAGAACATATAATGACACATAAATTAATGAAATAAACAGTACTTTTTATTGTTTATTTTTAAATGATAATTAACTCATTGACTTGAGGACATTATCAGTGATATCCAAAAAAACTATCATATATTGTGCATACATGATACATAGTTTATTTTACCGGGTGATATGATAAAATAAAAATATGTGAATAACATAACTATTTTAACTCTAGTTATTATAAAACTTGAATCAAACACAAGTTTAATACTAAGGCACCGTTTGGTTTGAGTGATATGATAAATAATCCATAGATAAGTAATATAATGTAAATTAAAAATAAATAAGAAAAAATAGTTAATACATTATTTGATTTGATAGATAGATTATAAGTTATTTGGTTTAACTGATGTAAAATTATTAATTAATAAATAGATAAATAATATGACGAAAATAAGACGAAATTGATTGGGATAAGTTATACATAAATTAATAATACATCAAACCAAACAATGTCTTATATTTAATTCACTTGATAGATAATATTTTGTTGGCTTCTTTACGTTTGTGGAGTTCCTTTTTGTGCCTGCAGAAGGAATAAAGATCCAAAAGCCACATAGCATCGAACCTGGTGGGAATGAACTCTTTTTGTCCACTAATGCCCTTTTAATTTCAAGTTAATTAATCTAAATCAGTACTATTGTTTAATTTATATTCCCTCCGATATTCTACGGCCATGTTTGGTCGGACTTCGGTTAAATTACTTCTTACGTTTTCCTTCTTCTGAATAAGTATGATAGATTTGAAATTATGTTGTTCGGATAGAGTTAAATGCGAGGTAAAGTGACAAAAAAATAAAAACAAAAAAAACAAACGAGCGAGCGAGCGAGCTTCAACCATGAGTCAAATAATTATCTAGCATACGCAGGACATGATTTACGAAGAATATTTAATTAATCGGAATATCGGACTTGAAATACCAAATAAGGAAGAGCCTTAGTTTTATCTTTAACAATTGGCCAAAGATGTACAAAAACTCACGAGAGATTATTTCACGAATCAATTATATGAGATAGATTTTCGATTCGATTCGATCAATCTAAAAATATTACTTTTTCATTACATGTATAGATCTGGTTAACTCATCTCACGAATATAGTTTCATGATATATACCACATCACCCTAATACACTAAAGTGGAGCCAACATTTGAAAAGTACCCGGACTAGGTTGACAACCTTTCTCCGCCCGGAACCGACGACACCGATGAGAAATGGTGGAGAAATGAAAAGCTAACGAGTTGGGAGTTTGGAGATTAGATATGATTTTAGTGTCTCTTTGCCTTTTTTGACTCATACGTATTTTTTAGTTTACGTATTTGCCTGAGCTAATATCAAATTGGACCAAAAAGCTGGACATAACTTATATAATATTTTTTTCCACCGGATACTCTTAAAATGATCCAAAAAATACATAAGAATTATATAAAAACAACAACCATGATGCCTAACACGTAACTCGACCCCTGGTCTCACAATATATATTGTACCAAGTAGATAATTAATTCCCATTTACAGACCAAGTTGAATGTTGTACAACTTCTACCTACCAATTTATATATATATATTTATATTTATATATCACCTCTAGCCGATTTTGACTGGTCAGTGAAATTATAGGAAGCACACAGATATTAATAATATTATATACAAAAAGAAAATGACAAAGCACTTGTCTCTTTAGTGGTATTTATCGTCAATTTTAATCTTTGCTGGCGTCAGCCCTCATGGAAAAAGAAAGGAAGAACCAAGACAATTTGTTCGCTTAATTATTATTTTTAATTTTAAATTTCAGGCTTACTTTTTTTTAATATGTCCTAATTTTAGGTGACTGATGATCTCAAATCGATTTAATTTTCTATTTGTCTATACCATACATTATACATATGCACCGAATACTATTATAAACTTATATACATATTAATTTTATGGGTTAATGATAACTGATAAAAAAAATTGGTTGGAACTGTAATAAGGATGACAACGGGAGAGGTACACACCTAATTCAAATACGTTTAAATAAAGAAAAAAAAAAGATCTATAATATGCTATACAAAAATTTCTAAGATGGAAGAGCTCTATTTTCTTAATTGTGTATTGACTATTGACATCGGTGATAAAAATAAATTTAACTATTTATCGTCTACATTAATTTGATTTCGCAGTAACATGTGGTTTAGGTAATCGAATTTAAACAATATAATTTACTTTCAATTATTAAAATTTGGCATGAATAATTCATAAAGAAATTTTTGTTGACACGAATGCATCCATATCCACGAATCAATTTGAAAATGTTTTCTAAATTTCCAAGTTGCGTGATTTGTAGTTATAACAGGCAGAAAATTATTATTAATTTTTTGTGGTTATGTTCAAAGTAGTACAAAACCAAAACATTTTCTAGATATATAACCCAAAAAAATTAAAAATAAAAAGAAGAAAAGAAGAAAGAATGACTAAAAGTCAACGGAAGATATTGATTAATATCATATCGACGACAATAAAATGAAAATAAATATTCGCCAGATATGGAACGAAAACAATCAAAATAACAATAATGTCGAATAACTTGATTAATTTATGGATGATAATGATAATAAAAATAGGACAAACATGCATTTTTAGTCCTGCATGTTTGTCACTTTATGATTTCGATCTTTTATATTTTCAGATTTCAGTTTTAGATCGTTATCTTTGTTTTTTTGGGCAATTTTAGTTCTTTTTTCCGATGTGGCGCTGATGTGACATTAACACAGCGCTGATGTGGAGTTAACGTGTATAGTGTTACGTAAGCATTTTTTTTTAAAAAAAGACTAAAATTACTAAAAATCGGAACATGCGGGAGTAAAACTGAAATATAAAAACATAGAAAACCGAAATCTTAAAGTGATAAACATACATGATCAAAATTGCAGTTTTCTCAAAAAAAATAATTAATCGAGCTTCTATTATGAACAAACTTAATGAAAAACATAATACACACTATACGAAATTACGAATCAAGAGAATTTGTTTCCGTCGAACAAGGTTGATGAACCATAGCTGGCCCATGGACATCCCTAGGTTTTACAAAGACCACCTACGAGTCTAGGACACAGTATGGGCCTGGACTAGGCCAATTTTGTGATGGTATTATGGGCCATCCGTAACTGTTTTTATATATTAATTAATTATATACGTTTCTTTTTAAAAAAATAAAAATTTATGTGGATGTTATGTTCCTAATAAATTTTCAAGTTTTGTCATATATTATTATTTAGGTTTTTTTTAGCTTTTACATACAATAAAATTTTATAAATTAATAATATTGAGATTGTTAACTTAAAAAAGTATCGATTAATAGATACATCAATAATTTATTATTTTAAGAGTATTTTTTCAATTCAATAAACATATATTCCATTACAATAAAAACCAAAGACTTTTATTAGGTAGTGTTTGAGAAAAATTCTAGGAAAATTTTTGTTAAAAAAAGCTGAAAAGTGCTTCCTATAAGTTCTTTCAAACACTATTTTAGTGTCTTTCCCATATTTTAAAAATTAATTAATTAATATAAAAGTAAACTCCATAATATTCATTATATTCACTCTCCAAATAAGAATTTACCAAGAAACAATAATGGAATATAGAACTAAGATTAAATTTCTCTCATCTTGAATTTCTAAAGTTAAATTAAATAACAATAAAATCACGTGTTATTAAAGTTATTATAAATTATGTTGATAATTTTAGAGAAATTTTAATTTATGATATTCGAAAATTTTATTAATTTATTTTCGAAATTAATTTATACTTGCGCAAAAAAGTCGCAAAAATAAAAATAGTTTGGTATTACTCGTGTAACAGCGCAAGTGGAGCGCATAGAGAAACTGTTTAGTTGCACTTTGCACATGTCGGAACATTTCCTCACACTACAAATTATGGCTTCTTTCTTGAATCTTTCCACTTCTTACAGGGATTTAGGGTTCATGACAGATACCCGGATCTTCTTTGTTGCGCTACGAACTTAATTCTTGTGCTTTCCGTTGAAATGATGGAGCTCACATGAAGACCCGATCCATTTTTAGGTCAATTGCGTGCGCTTTACAGTTTCCTTTTGCGGTATAAATTTTGTTTGTTCGATCCTTGCAATGGGTCGTTCTCGTGGGAATTTTCATTCGGAAGAAGATCCAAGTCAAAGGTTAGCTTTTGTTTCGATATCTTTTTACCTTTTTGGTATCATCTTGCATGTTGCATATGCTGATGGGTGCATAATATGTTTGGTATTTTTATCCTCTGCTAAGATTTTAAGGCATTAACAGTTAGTTTTGCTGTTTTGTTGTTTGTTTGGGTTGTAGGGGGACGTAGTTTATTTGATTTGATGGTCCTTTGTGCAATGCCACACATGAAGGAGTTCATTTCTCAGTATTGGGATATGGTTTTGTAACTTTGTGTTTTTTTTTAAGTTTGAAGCATTGCCAAGAATATTTTTTTTGTGCAAAAATGAATGATTGCTGCTGTCTGACTGATCTTTATCGCTCCTGATTTTCTGCATTCTGTGATGCCATGAGGTTTATCCTTTTTCCGATAGATCGAGTGGAACTGTGTCTTTATTTTTCAATCACTTTTCCTTTTCTTTTTATGTACGATTCAATCAGTGTACTTCTCTTCGTTTCTTCAAATATTCGGTGCTTTTTTTTTTGGCAGATCAAGGAGAAAAAAGAGCGCAGCAAGTGGAGAAAACATAGAATCTCTTGCTACAGGTAGACTGTCTTCTTTAGTATGTTTGTTTCTCTTTGAGCAGAGCACTGTGGCTATCTTTGACTGTACTGAGTTAAAATAGAATGGAGTGAAACGGTTCTGGTGGCCTAGCATCTTGTCTCGGCTTTATCACTCAGTTAATGATTTGCTATGTCAAGTGACACTGAATTTTTCCAGTTAAATTATCTTATAGGAGTCCACAATCTACGCATTTTGGGTTAATGACTGGAAAGTATATTATTGTAGATGACTTTGGAGTTTGGTTTTGTTTTGTGTGATAATTACACAATTTATGTTATATGACGTGCAATACATTAAACTTGTTTATATCCTGCTTTTGATTCTTGAATGCTCAGGTCCTGGTACAAGTGAAGGAAAAAGGGCTTTATACCACTGTAACTATTGTAACAAAGATATTACTGGGAGAATTCGTATAAAATGTGGTGTATGTTCTGATTTTGACCTATGCATTGAGTGTTTCTCAGTAGGGGCTGAGGTCCATCCACACAAAAGTGGTCATCGGTATCGGGTTATGGTCAGTTCCTCATCTGATATTTTTCCTGTTTTAAACACAAAGGATTCTATATTTGAAATCGAGGTTACTTACTTTTATCAACTCTATTCTGTAAATGGTGATAATGCAGTGTATCTTTTGGTGCATATTTACTTTGTCATTTTAAAGTTTCTGCTCACAACTTAACATGAGAAGAGTGAAATGTATCTTAAATTAATTCTGCTTCTGAATGTATCCCTATCCATTGATTCTTTTTCCATATGATTTTATTTGTTAAAGCTGAGTGATGTACCTGCTCACATTGCTGATGGTCTTCAAAGTGTAATTTTAACAGGACATATTATCCTTTCCTCTCATATGTCCAGAATGGAATGCTGATGAAGAAATGCTACTTCTGGAGGTGATCTGTTACTTCTTTTGAGTGTTTATCAGACCCTTGAGCTGTAAAGTCTCACCCTTTTCTCTTGAAAATCTTAGCTTTGTTTTTGCCTCATTAAATGTTCGTTTAGCAGGGGATTGAAATGTATGGCATGTGTAACTGGGCAGAAGTTGCGGAGCATGTTGGGACAAAGACGAAGGAAGCGTGTATAGAACATTATAGGAATGCATATCTAAACTCTCCTCACTTTCCTATACCGGTATGATTTCTTAAATAATTAAGTTGCTTCTAAGAACTGTTTTTTCTTCAATTAGTGCTAAAAGATATACATTTGTTTCCTCAGGACATGACTCATGTAGTGGGTAAAAATAGAAATGAACTACTTGCTATGGCTAAAGGGCATCTTGATGACAAAAGAGGTTGGTGTTATGGGTAGTCTTCTACTTCTCTTCGCCTTTTCTTCTTGTTGTTCTTTCTAGCATCGATTAGTCAGGTTTTGAGTCCATTACTCGTATATTTAGCTATTAGGAAATTGTGTAACACTGAAAATACTACATAATTTTGTTCTGTTCTAGCAATATAGGTCATGGCTCATGGACAGGAATTGTTTTCTTTTAATCATTCATATAGCCTAAGGGATGCCATTTTGACTACTTTCTTTGGTAGGCATGCATGAATTTGTCCGCAAATGGCTTTGGAAACCTACACAGTTAATTTGTTTGAATGCAATTTGATAAAAGCTTCAAAATTTTGTATGACAGGGGAAGGTTAAGTAGACCGTTGTGTAAACTACATTATTGTTTAACTTTTGCATGGAATTTTTAAATGATGGAAAGTATGGTAATTAGCAGCGTAATGTTTTAAATGATGGAAAGTATGTCTAATCACTGTACGTAGGAGAATTCAACAATTTCTTTCATTGCATGTTAGGACCCTATGTGGCTGCAAGTTAATAAAGTCTCCCATGCATCAAACATTCTCAATTTGAGATGCTTTTCTAACAATATAGACAGTTATAGTTTACTTGGATTTCTTTGGCAGGGGAACTTCAGCTAAAGGAGGAATCTACATACTCTCCCTCGAGAGTCAAGTATATTCACCATTTTTTCAAAAATGTTTCAATTATCTTTAAGCACTTCTAATCATCTATTTACTGAATTTTAGAATTGAAGATTCATACAAAAGTGGTCCTTCAGGTCGTTTACCTTCCACCTCCTTGGCAGGTAGTTAGAATTAGAATTATCAATTATTTTTAATTACCAACCAAGTGACAAATTGTCTTCTTCTCATTGCAAAATATATTCTGAAACTATTGACATAGAAAATTTTACTGGAGCGAAAGTTAAGGCATCCAACATGGCCCACATCAAGGATCATGGTGATCTTTTGAAAATGGAGGGTGAGTGACAATGTTTTAGTTTTATTTTTAGTTCCAATTTCGGGAAAATTTATGCTTCTTTATAATTTTCCTGCAGATCATATGTCAGGGAGGAGTTTCGGCGTGAACAAACCAAAATCAGCAAAGATCGAGGCTCCATCTTTACCGGATTCAGGTGGTTATAATGCAAAGAGACAAGAATTTGATCCTGAATATGATAATGACGCGGAACAATTGTTGGCTGATATGGAATTCAAGGAAACTGATACTGAAGAGGAGCGCGAGTTAAAGTTGCGAGTGCTTCGCATATATTCAAAGAGGTATTTTCCCTGAGACGCGGAATATTAGAGGTTTTGGCTATCTATACTTCTCCATACTCCTTTCCAAGCTGTATGAGTGAAAGCCACCTATTTGGCTTTCCTCATATGGTTAGTGTCTCCATAGTCACAACAGATTACTTTTCAGTTTCTTTATGCTGCAATTTTGCATATACTCCATTAATAATTCTGTTGACAAATTCATTGATTGCTTACAATAAGCTTATGTATCTAAGATACTTGAGTTCATAACTGAGATGAATCTTTGCAGACTTGATGAGCGAAAACGAAGGAAAGATTTCATTCTGGATAGGAACATACTCCATCCTAGTCCTTTCCGCAAGGAATTATCTCAAGAAGAGAAGGATTTATGCCGGCGATATGATGTCTTCATGCGTTTCCATTCGAAGGAGGAGCATGAAGAACTTATCAAAACTGTTGTGTCAGAGTACAGGATTCTAAAACGTATTCAAGAACTTAAGGTATGTCCTATATTTTGAAATGTAAGTCGCTAGCCTTGTTAAATAAGACAAAGTATGAGGAATTTTATAAATTATGTTCCATCTCATTGTGGTGTGCTCCAAGGATAAGATTTTTGCATGTGACGCACTAAACGCATTTGCTGACGTAGTTTAATTTGCTTCAGAATAGTGGAAGAAATGATTAGTAAAAATGTTTTTCAATGGTAGACTATTATTAATCACTTGCATAGGAACTTAAGTTGAAATACTGTAATATTAATGGAACTTAGGATTTAGAGAATATATTACATATAATTAATGTTTGGAAATGTGTCTTCAGGAAGCACGAGATGCCGGTTGTCGTTCTTCAACCGAAGCTGACAGATATCTTGAGCAAAAAAGGCGGGAAGCTGAAGATGGTGCTAGCCTGAAAGAAAGTTATCAGGCTGGACCAAGCAGCCAGGAAAGTCTGTGTGTACCTGTTTCCTCAGATTCATTTGGTACATACTCGAACACACCATCTGCAGGCCAATCCAACTCAACACAGACTGATATGGATATTGTTCCGTTTTCTGCTGCAAACTGTTTATCTGAATCTGTAAGTCTTTCTCTATGCTGTGATAGAAAAGCAATTAGTCATTGAGCTAGCCGGGAGTGTTGCTTATTTTTGTAAAGCTTTTTGAGATGAAAAGATTGATGAATATCTTGAAGCTGGAAATATTGTCGGGGAGCAATCCCTGTTATCCTTTGTCCGCCAACTGGAATTGAACTATGGCATTTTTGTTGTTGTGCGAGTTGAAAGATTGGGGTTGTATTGTTATAATCTGCTACAGGTTCTGGTACAATGGCCGTTGGTAGGTAAGATAATCAGCAAAAGAGAGAGTCATGTGCTTGATTTTCATGAATTGTTAGTTTAAATTGTTTAATAATTAATGGGAGGGGATTCTTGAGGAGTAAAAATGGCCTTTATTCTCCTGTATATATTTATGAGACAAAATGATCATAACTTGGTGTTTCGACCAACTTTGGATTTTAAAAAAGTGAGCAGTAGATTTTACTGAGTTATTAATACAAGGCTGCAAGTCACAAATGAATAAGGCTGGAAGGGCACAACAAGAGTCTTGCAGCCAAAGTTGGGAAATAATCTTGTTCAAACTTGGTTTTTGAAAGTATCTGAGTGTGATATGCACTTGAGATTTTTTTTTTCTTTGAAAAAATTATTTTACCAATGTTATTTTGCTAACCGCCTTGTCAAAATTGTGGGTTAACCATGAACTTTTTATCCATATAATTTTTATGCTTCGACAGGAGAAACAACTGTGCCGTGAGATCAGGTTAGCGCCACCTGATTTTCTTAAACTTCAGGCAGAAATGACCATACAGTTTATGATCGGCAATTTATCCAACAAATCCGATGCTTACTCATTCTTCCAAGTTGATCGAACCAAAATTGACAGAGTATATGATCTGCTTTTGAAGAAAGGATTGGTACAACAATGAAATTTCCAGCGACTCACTCAAATGTATGCTCCAGTTCATGATGTCTTTGCTAACATGTGATGGTCTCCGTCAAATATCGCCAACGTACGGGGAGAGAAACTTAGGTTTGTATCCGTATTCTTTTACAGGCTGTAGGAGGAGCGACTTCGCAGAAAATCATCATTATTGCCTTTTCCGTTGATTCAGTAAGGGATGGAAAGAAAATATTTTTGAAGGTTAATTAATATATGCAATGAGCTCTACAAAATCTTGTCATGTATGCTGCTGCCTTGTGAAAAAGATTAGCAATGTGTAATGTTTTCAAAGGGTGTAGATTGTATGTTCAAATCTTCTATTCTGTAAACGGCTCACGTATTTAATTGCATCGTATACAAAACTACGCACGTGAATACTATAGTATAGTATTTGAAACGAGAGATTGAGTGATATTTCAATGGAATTTCAATTTATGTTTTTTGTTAGTTGATGGATATCATGCATCAAGATTAGGCTGTGGGCTGTGTAAGGATTCATCTTCAATTCTCTTAGCATATATGCAGGTCCAACACCGTAATAAATCTGTATATTCCCAAGATCAATATTGAGCAGTGTTCTAAAAAACGCGAAAAAGCGTCGCTTAAGCGTGAAGCGTGAACAAAAAGCTTCGTTTTGGACAAAAGCGTGAAAAAAGCGGTCAATCCCTTGGTTGACCATGTTAAGCGCAAACAAGCGTGAAAAATTTTGAAAAAAGCGTGAAAAATATATATTTTTAAAAATAATATTTAATTAAAATTTTAATTTTAATTTAATATTTTTAATTTTTGAATTTTATTTTAAATGATAAATATTTAATAATATATATTTTTTAAAAAAACATTTAAATACATAAAAATTAAATTTGTTTAGTACATTTTCTTTCTTTGTGACTAAGAGATAAAATCTGATCTAACACAAACATTTTATTTTAGATAATTTGTTATTTTGAGATTTACGTTTTTTATAACTTGAAAATTTATTTATTTATTCTTAAAATCTTTATGTTCATATGTTATTTATTCTATTAATTAATTTAATATAATTAAAATTATAAAAAAAAAATGAAAAACGCTTTTTTACGCTTAAGCTTGCTTTAAACTCGCTTAAGCTCTTCGTCATGCTTCACGCTTTATAAAACCTTGAGAATAATATTCCAAGTGTAAATCAAGTTTTGAGAACTTGAAGAAAGCCCCATTGAATTATGGGCAATGAGATGCTTACCTTAAGTTAGCTTACGTATCCTAAATGATATCTAAAGGTTCATTGGATAGATACATCTTTCTAGGGTGAACAGATTGAAATTTCTGCTATATCTTATGGAGTGTTTGCAATCACTAAAAAAAGTGATTGTTAGATTTTGACTTAAAAAAATCATTTTTGTGTGTTTTTTAAACCTAGATTATGTGTTAGCTATGCTTAACTTAATTAAAATCCAAAAGCTAGTCATGTGGTGATTGTGATTCTCCAAAAGTGATTCTAATAAGAAGGTCCTTGTTAAAATCACTTTAATCACTTATTTATCAAACACTACCAAATTTTGATTTTTAGATTTTCACATTTGTTTCCAAACACTATCAACTTTTGATTTTTCTTAACTTTTTTATAATCTATAAATTAATCACTTCTACAAAAATACAATCTATTGCAAACACTCCCTCACTGATTGGGCTAATTTTAGGAGAGACTGTGCAACGAAATTGAAGTATTACAATGCAAAGTCCAAAATTGTAGGCCCATTTGTTCCTAGAAGATAAGGCAAGCAAAAAAACCAAGTCTAAAACCTTAGCACCAACACCACCCGTTTATCGACATGCTTTCCTTGCAAACCTCAACTAACCTTAAAAGAAGCAAGCGAAGATGAACACTTTGAGGCTTCAGCTCCACTTCATGCACTCAAATCTTCACAATCCAACCATAAATCCCCCAAGAATCATTCAAACAAAAGCCAAGTTCAACCCCATTAAGTCTTTACCATCACGTGTAAATGAAAGAGCCGAGAGAAAATCAAACCATGATGACAGAACCCTCGTTGATCTTGCTTCTCTCAAGTCCAAAATTCAGCCAAGAAACGAACTTTCTGCAGTTACCTCAAAAGGGCATTCAAGAATCGTCTTCTTTGGAGCTATGTCTTTAGGACTTGCAGTTTTGTTAATGGGTTTGGACGATCATCAAAAGGCATTTGCTTTGGGTCCAGAAGGGCCATTGATGGAAGAATTTTGGGACAATATGAGGAGATATGGACTGTTTGTTTTGACAGTAAGTACTGGTGCTATTTACACTCTTTTGCAGCCTATAGTGGAGCTGCTGAAGAATCCCATCTCTGCGATTCTCATACTGACCATAGTTGGTGGAGGCATTTTCATTGTTTCTCAGGTGGTGTCAGCTATGGTTGGTTTGAGTGATTTTTCATATGATTATAATTATTAGTTGTGAAATTGCAGAGTATACTTCATGTTTTTTAATTTAGTAATATTTTCCAATGATGAAAATTTCTATTTTTGAGTTTTTAGCAATCATATGGATCTATGTGGTAAATCTCTATCTTTAGATAGTATCAATGCAAATGAATTCAAGAATTAAAGGAAGACTTGTACATGCAAAATGCAAATAACTGATCAAGTTAAGGAATAAGGAGGAAAGCTCCTCCGGTGCAAGTTGACGCCCTCTATTTCAAGTAAAGAAATTGCAATAGTTGGATTGTTTATTGAACTTTAAAGAAAGAAAATTGAAATTTGGGAGCCTTCGACTATCAAGCTGGAGTCTCGTATTGTAGAAATTTTATAGAAGGAGCCTTCAGTAGCTAATCTATCTGTATTAGTGTTACCTTCCCAGAAAATATGAGTGATGTTGTTACTAGATAAGGAGATGTGCCAATGGACACTCCAAATTTTGCTTCTATGCCTTTAAACACCGCTCTTGCCTTCCCTGAATTCCCTTCTGGCTATCGTCCTTACCCGATTTCCACTAACTTACCAACAGTCCAACATGCCTCTATCTTTTTCGTTCCAAAGAAGGCATCAGACGAGGATAGGAAAACACATCATCTGATGTAGTTCTTGTGAACAAAGGAGGAAGAAGATTCCATTGTTAAAACCTATATCTGATGGAAGAGGCTCAAACAAGCTCTCTGATCTGCAACAAACATATTGATCTATCTATATGTTTCACCAAGTTGCAAACTTTATTAGCTTCTTGACCATGAACGAAGAGATCGTTGAAGTACACTCAATTCCTTGGCATCACTCACACATTTCAACTCTTACTGGCTGTTGGATAGAATAAGCTCACCGTGCCAACTATTTCGGAACCATGATCACTTGGGAACCTTACATATATTTTTTCTTGTGAATGAAACGACTTAATAGAAACTTACCACAAACATATAACAGTGGGGACGAGATTCTTGGATTGCATTTCTCAGCAGCAAGTCAGCAGCTCTTTTCTAAGTTTCAACTGCTTATCTTTGACATAGTGTCAAATGAGCAAAGCAATGCTAGTTTCTTTTTTTTGCTTTTTCCCTCAAATGAAAAAGATGACGTAAGGGATTAAATAATAACACACGAAAATGGCCCATTTC
Organism: Henckelia pumila; assembly: GCF_033568475.1. Taxonomy (NCBI): domain Eukaryota; kingdom Viridiplantae; phylum Streptophyta; class Magnoliopsida; order Lamiales; family Gesneriaceae; genus Henckelia; species Henckelia pumila. The sequence goes on along the minus strand of NC_133122.1, from coordinate 195,511,930 downwards.
TTGAAACTGACATTATAGGTTGAACATTCAAGAATTGTTTGTTGCAAGGATCCAGATGCTGATTAATTCTATTCACTTTCCTGTTGGATTAAAATATCCTGACAAAAATAATTAAAATTTTAGGAATGCAGGTCCTCTGTTATTTCATAGTTTGTTTCCTTCCAAACGAATTCCAAGAACCTTCCATCTTCGAAAATTTCCGGCATCCAAATAATTCAATAATTATTTTCATCACAATATTTACGATGCAATTGCGTTTTTTAAATTAGTTTTGTTATGAATTTACTATTTTGTTCGTGTAATATTAAATTTAATTCAGTATTTAATTAATATATATTGTTTAAATGAATTATTAATATAGGTGACTATACAAATACATATATATGATTGAATGGAAGAATTATTGTAAAGAAGATAATAAGAAATATATTTTCAGAATGAAATTGAAATAGATAAACGGATTATGGTTTTTGTTTAGTGTCCAAATTGTATTTTTCGGTGCCAAAATCTATGCCAATTTTGGACTTGTTAAGTGTTAATGCAATGAGACGGAATGACAGTTGAAATATGAAAATATAAGATAGGAAAAGAAAAAAGAAGAGGAGAAATAGGGAATGAAAAAAAGGGTAATGCTACATGTACACAGAGTGTTACAACTTACACATTGGGTTACACTATGCACTTGAAATTACATGATTATTCTTGCACTTTATTTGGAAAAAATCTTTCAAAAATGCATGTAGGATAATCATGTAATTTTAAGTGTATTGTTAACCCAACGTGTCCGTGTACATGTAACACTACCCATGAAAAAAATGGAGTTCATTCTAAAAGTTTGATAAATTCGAGATCTCGTCATAAATTTTTAAGATTTCCATGCCATGTAAACTATAAACCATCGATTAATCATTTCACATGAGACATGTTACATGTATATCCTCCCATTCCTCTCGCATTTACTAAATTTATATTTATACATGCAGCGATCCAAATTCCAAGATTGCTGAAATTTCTTGTGTTGTAAGTCTCAGCCAAACAAAACCTTACCCTCCCTCTCTCCTTGCTTCTTTGTTCGTTCAGGTATGAATGGAATCGTGCCATAATATATAACTCTTCCCATGCACTTTCATTTCCTTGATCGATCGTTGTGGAATTTTTGGGTTCCATTTCATTCATCGATACGGTTTCTGTGTTCGTGGATCAAGTGGGTTCTTGGAATCCATCTGCCAAGATTACATATTAATTCACAATGCATTTGAAGAACGAAGCTTTTAATTGTCAAGAACATGAATATAAAATCTAAAAAGATTCCACATAAATGGGATCTTTAAAAAAAGGATTATTTGGATGAATATATATGAGTTTGATGCACAACAAAGATTGATTATGAGCTAATTTCATTTCATCTGAAAAATGCAGCATTATCTTAATTTAGCGACACCTTATAATAGGTGCTTGTTTACAGGTTTCGAGCGTCTGGAATGGCTAAGAACGACGAGTGTGATCCATTACTAGCCCCAGTTGCAGATTCTTCTTATCAATCTAGCTCGAACGCGGCCTTAAAGAAAAGAAAATGCGGCCGGTGCAAGAGTGTTCCAGCTGAAGATATCAATCATCCAGAGCAGAATCTAGATTCGTCCCTTCATCAACCCAACTCAATATTTGCAGATTATCCTGATTTCAAACGCGTTGTCGTTTTCTTGGCAGCATATCTAGGCATAGGATCCATTTGCTTCTTCCTCGTCAGCCATCAGATCAAGGGAAACAAAACAAATGGAATCATTGATGCCGTCTATTTCTGCATTGTTACAATGACAACCGTTGGATATGGAGATCTGGTGCCTGATAGTGTTTTGTCGAAGCTCCTAGCCTGTGTTTTCGTGTTCATTGGCATGGCTCTTGTTGGATTTCTACTAAGCAAAGCAGCAGATTATATAGTTGAAAAGCAGGAGATACTCATGGTTCAGGCAATACACATGCACGAGAAATGTAGCCCCGGCGAGATACTTAGAGAGGTTGAGACCCACAGGGCCAAGTACAAAGTCATCACTGCACTGGCTTTTCTTCTTATTCTTGTGTGCGCTGGAATACTTTTCTTGTCTCTGACAGAGGGATTGGATCTCTTTGATGCATTCTATTGTGTCTGTGCCACCATTACCACGCTCGGGTATGGGGATAAGAGCTTTTCGACATCAGGGGGACGTTTATTTGCTTCTTTCTGGATATTGATCAGCACCATTTGTTTGGCTCAATTCTTTTATTCTGTGGCTGAATTATACACAGAGAGGAGGAGGCGGTCACTGGTGAAATGGGTTCTTTCTAGGAAGTTTACAGTTTCGGATCTTGAAGCTGCTGATCTTGATAATGACAAAGTAGTGAGGTAAAGAAAATAATAATATGGTTTCGACCGTGGATGATCCAAAAGTAACTAAAATGGCAACTAAACTAAAAATTTCAAACTTTATGTTTAATCTTGGATTTTGGATTGCCCTAGAACAAGATCTTTAAAATCCCAGTATGCCTCTTCTTGGACATATCCATCATCAAGACTCGAGTATATCGTATAATAGACTCACTCTTTTTTCCTTTCCCCCCCCCCCCATCTTTTTCATACAGTGCTGCTGAATTCGTCGTGTATAAGCTCAAAGAGATGGGGAAGATCAGCGAGGAAGATATCGCAGTGGTGATGGCTGGGTTTAGAAGTCTTGATATTGATCATTCAGGAACCCTGACAAAAGCTGATCTGTTGAATCCTGAATAGTTTAGATATTTTAGAAGGTGAAATGTCTCAGCTTTTTCCCTTCTGCCATGGATTTGTTACAATGGACATCACCAAGACAAAAAAATACATTTCAGATTTTGGAAATTTGATGATTCTTCTAGTTCATAAAGCTTTTGGCTTATCCGCTAGCAAATATCTCGTAGGAAATTTATGCCTCAAAAATCCATTATAGGATTTAACTAAAAAACGATAACTAATACTGGTTTCAACAGCTCATATCCCATATATTGCATACAACGGAAAAATAACCAAGAAAAATTCGGTATAGCCTATAACCATGTAACAATACAAAACTTCCCTCTGGTAGCAGATTCATAATAAAATTAGGGAAATGAATTTGAGAAACACTTGTACCATTGTGATGCCTTATGTCTATAGATACGTTGTGATGCCTTTGTCTAAAGATCTGGTGATTAATGGTAGTATAGCACCAGCCTGAAAGAATTTCACCTAAGCAGCAGGTACCTCGGGGGAACGCCTGGACTCCAACCATGATGTTGCTGCGATCTTTGTGGTCAAAAACCAGCCAGCCTTGTCCGGTGCCTCGTGAAAGGGAGCATTAAGTTCCTTCAAGTGCGACTCAAAAACACCCGCCAGGCCTTTTTCGGAAAATTTATGTTTTCCATGCCCTGTGTTAATACCGAGTAAAGATGGTAATTCCTCGCCATTTTCGAGAGCTTTGGACAAGTCATTCATCCATATATGGAGTGCCGTCAAAGCTGCCCCTGTAGAAAGGCTTTTCAGATGCAAAGACCATTGTGTTGGAGTTCTAGACATTATATCAGTGTATATTTCAAGCGTAAGCCCAAGGTCTAACAACTCGCAAGCCCTCTCCAACTGGTTTAGGTTGATACAAAGATCAATCAAGCAGTTGCAGTAAGCTTTTTTGACATCATTGCCGATTGAATCAAAGAGCTCACTGGCATCTTTCTTGAAGATTTCCCCATTAATAGTCTCTCCATTAACGAGGGGTTTGACAACACCACCGAGCTTGGGATTAGCCTTCTCAATGCAACTGGTCAGCTTACCGAGTTCTTCTTTTGGGGCTTGATTTATAACATTAAGAAGACAACCACAAAACCTCTCATCAGGAGTTATGTTGGCCTCTAATAGCCGATCAAATGTGCGCACAACATCATCTATAAGGCCAGCTTTTCCATAACACTGGATAAGTGAAGTTAAGACAAAGATGTTTGGCTCAAAGCCACCTTCCAACATTTCAGTTAACGTAGCCTCAGCCTCTTTAACTTGCCCACTGCAAGAATATATGGTAATCATGGAGGCAAATGTCCAACTGTCTGGAGTGCATGTCCCTGAACTTTTCATATCCTCGAAAATCCCGAAAGCTTCTTCAGTAAATCCTACGTCAGCGCAAGTTGACAAAAGAATATTATATAGAACAACACTCAACTCCAATTGCTTCTCCTTCATCTCTCTATACACTACAAGTGCATCTTCACCATATCGAGCTTTGCCATAAGCCCGAATAAGTGCAGCATAAGTACCCCAAGTAGGGTTAATCCCTTTGCTCATCATCTCCCGATAGATACTTTTCGCCTGCCACGGCCTCTTGGCTCTCCCCATTGCATCCAACAAAGTGTTATAAACAGTTGCATTAGGCTTAACCCCCAAAGCCTTCATCTCCTCGTACAAATTCAAGCACCCGTCAAAATTACCTGAAGACCCATAGATCCGAATCAAAGTAAAAAAGGTTATGGCATCAAGACGCCATTTCTCACTCCTTGCCCGATCAAACAAACTTAGAGCAACATCCACGTTCCCTGCTCTCCCATACGCATCTATCATCACTGAGTAAGTGACATCATCAGGCTCACACCCAAAAGATGGCATCTTTTCAAACCACTCAACAGCCTTATCAGGCAAATTACAATGTCTAGCACAACTGATTATGGTAGAAAAAGTAACATTGTCCGGCTTGATTTCCCTCTCCAGCATCTGACCAAACAATTTTTCAGCTCCATTCAAATCCTTACACTTCCTAAATATTTTCAGAGCCACATTATACAAAACAACCCGCCCAGTAATCTTGAATCTATCTTGAAAGTAATTAAGAAGCAGAGATGCAATTTCAGTATTGGACATATTATTTAACACAATCACGGCATCCTGTTCGACAATCTTGTTTCCTAGAGTACTTAAAACACTCAATATATCCTCTTCAACTGGCCCACAAGAATCCAAGGATTCCGCGGCTTTCACCAACGAAGCGTACCTGAAATCAGAAGATTTCTTCCTCAATTTCGAAGCTCTGGGGCTCTTCGGGTTGACCCAGACGTGAGGATTCGATGAAGACATGGCCTTTTCATCTGGGCTGTCAGCATCTCTTGAATTGATGATGGCCGTCTGCTCTTGCAAAGAAACTTGGGCGACGCTAAAGAAAGGCGTCGGGGAGTGAAATTTGAGAGTTCTTGTTGGTGGTCTGAGTTGAAGCAGGCTTGGAGGGGAGGTAAAGGGGAAGAAGTGATGGGTTTCGTGGGACACTGAAGCAGATGTAGAAGCACTGAGATACGCCATTGTTGCTCTGCCTCTGCTCCTCTGTTTCACACAATGTTGGGGGTTTAGTGTGTGAGAGTGCCGAGTTTTTGGATATCTCTGTTAGCTTATCAATTCATGTTGGAGAGACCAAAATACCCCTCGCCCTTTATTTTTTTTTATGGATAAGATAGATTAAAAAGTTCATCAAACAAATATAGTATGATGGTTTTATAAGAGTTTTTGTGTTTTTGGTTTATCAATGTTGTATTGATACGTTAATATATTTTTGAAATTGTAAAATATTTTTTTTAAAAAAATAATTTTATAGCATATCTACTTTATTTACTATTCTAGAATATTTAACATAAAATTCACGACATTTTATAATGTACATGATTGAATTATTTTTGAGACTGATTAAAAAAATTTAATGTAAATAATTATTTTACATTGAAATGAGATACTGTGATTTCTTACTCTTTTTATGTGATTTCCGGAAGAAATCATACTCAATTTGAAGATGGAAGAATATATTCATTTTTTTTTTTGAAAAAATAAAATTTAAGTTGGGCCCAATTATTGTACGTACCAAATGAAATCCACCAATGTGGCTTGTCAATTATTGGATTTCCAATAGAAATTTATAGGGTGGGCTCTCGAAGCCCAAATATATGTAGATATAGATTCGAAACTAAAATCAATATATAAATTTTCAAATTTGAGACAAGGTCTAGGGGTAGAGATTTAACAAACATCTTCTCAATTTTTCTAAAAAATATTAAACGAGTTTGGATATTCTCGATCTCATAAATTTTTAACTTGTTATAAATCTATATGCATTTCCTTTCCCTCTATCTTTCGTGTTTAAAAATATCAAATCATTGTTGCTTGTCTTGATATACGATTAAAGGCCTTAGGTCATCCCATAATTTTAAACTAATACATTTTGTTTCTTTGGGGGAAAAATGATAATTATATGCATTTGCATATAGTCAATTATTATATTACTTTACATTCTTGATAATTTCAATGTAATCCCCCATTATCATGATAAACCTTTATTTAATTTCACAAAAAAATTATGAAACCGTCTTATGGGTCAATTATAAGATGGATTTTCAATGAAATTCGACTCCGTAAAAAAATATTATTTTTCATTAATAAAATAAACATGGCCGATCCATCTAGCTCATTGACATAAAATCTTAATAAAAACTGTCTAATAAAATACCTGTTCTGTCCTTTTTTTTTTTTTTTTTTTTAGAGATCTACTCAGTTTTATAAAAGAGCTATTTTCAATTAAACCTCATTCTCACCACAATCTTGACACCTGTACTTCCCTTGAGAACCTTTTTGATCCATTACGTGCTTTCGGATCAGTTGTTTGTGGTGATTAATTAAGGTTGATTAATGATTATGCATGATTGTTGCATATATACTCATGTGCTCGCCAATCGAAGCTACATCCTTAGATTTGTAATCTTGGAATTTCTTGAGCTCTTAGCAGAAACGTACGTAATCTAGTTAATCTAAATCTAAATCAAAATCAAAATCAAAGATGATGTTTCTGTAAGCATGGACGGAGCCAAGAAATTCAATTAAGAGAGGCGAAAATGATTTTTATTGGACAAGGATGAGAGGGACGTCGATAAATCATTTAGAAGAAGATCTACTTGTACAAATTTGAAAGATAAAATATATACTATAAAAATACAAAGTTGAGGGTGACGAATGCAACCACTGACCTCCTCTTGCCTCCACCTTTGCATGCAAGTTAATAATTCAAATGTGTGGCATGGATCGTTTTCACACATCCAACATGTGCCCCCACAATTCCACTGTAGAAATGCACATGATTTTATATATATATGTATATATATATGAGAAAAAACAATGTGGGGATGGAGCAAGTAGTCGCCATTCAGTGTGGTCTGTTTGTTCCATGCGTTTGTCGATGCCATACTGACATATTCGATCACGACTCCATCATGCAAGTCTACGCTTTAGTGGTGGAGGCAGCCAGGAGAGGCCTCGTCTATTTTTCTGGCTGCCAACTTTCCTAATTTTTTTTTTGTAAGACTCTTGTCTACATATAGAAAACATGTATATCAATGGGCATCGGGGTCCTAGGATCGATCCTATGAAAAATGTGGTTCTGAGTGAAGTTTAAAATATGAGGCTTCTTTCATTCATTTGAAAAGTTAAATATGATTGAGTTATACGAAATTATCCTTCATATTTCGTGATTACGAAATAATTAAAATTTTCAATTTAGGTGCTAATTTAATTTATAAGTAGTTAATTAAGATGTTCAAAATTAAATTCAACAAAAATCGTATCTCCAATCAACTAATTTTCAAACCCCCCTTACATGAAATTAACTACAGATATTTACATTTGACATGAAATCAAAATTAAATTGAGTCGGATTTTAGCACACTCAGAGATAGATAGAAAAGAAATAACTCCAAGAACTCGAACTAAGAACTCGAAGCTAGGAATTAACGTCGATGATCAAAGATATGATTCTATGCATAAAGAGAGAAGAATTGAAAGCCAAATAAAATTTGAAAGGAACTTGCGGGAAGCATCCAACTTCCAAAAGGTAAAAGTCGTACAATTAGCTAGCTAGCTTGGCCACCATGCATGCACCATCTCTAGATATTAGTTGACGACTGAAACGAATCGATTAAATCCCATTTTTGTTATCTTTTCTACTAACTCGGGTCAACTTGAGCACTGTGCTCGATCACTCGCTGAAACTGTCCAAAATTCGAAGTGATTCGGTTTTATGTCAACAAAAGCTAGTGATGATCACATGCACTAGTACCGGTCATAAATTATTGAGGAATTTTATTATAGTTGAAAGTGGTATTTTGATATGAAATTTTAGTTATTGTTTTTCATGTATAGTGAAAAATACATCAACGTGCACAAATGTATTATTGAGAATATAATAATACTATGAAGAGCTAGCTAGCTAAACACTTGAGTTGCATTTGGATAGAATGATTTAAAATTCATGAATTCAAATATATATTTTGTTTTCAATTATACTCAATAATGATGTAATTTGAAATTTATTCTACGTTATATAATTAATTATATTGTTTTATTATTAACAATAAATATTAATGCGTATTTAATTAATTAATAATATAATTTTGACATATCAGCAGCTTTATTCCGATTGGTACCCACCAATAACTAAAACGTTGGGTTCACAAAGCACAATTGGTGGGGTCTTTTCTGTTGTCGACTAGTCAGTGAGGTCAAATTCCGGACAGATTCCTATCAGACTTTGATCAACTGGTGTAGCTTCATTTAATTTGCCTCTTCTTTAATTCCCATATGTTTTGTCATTTTTGCAAGGCTCCATGTTCCAAATTATTTAGATAATATCTATTTTAACTCATAGGATGTTTTTATTATTGTTTTTTTATGACGTAAAAACTCGCATCTGCTACTTTTCAGTGCACATTGGGTAAACTTTCGGACTAACGCAATAACATGCAAATTACGTTAATCATCATATGATGTTATATATTATTGGATATATGAATGACGTAAACAGTTTTAACTTCAATTATCGTAAAACTCAGAGACAAATATTCGATAAAATAAAAATATATATGGAGTTCTGTCATTGGCACAAAATGTTAGCACCGGCCTCGTGGCTCCACCAATCATGTACATGGGTGTTCTTTCCCCCAAAACAAGACACAAAATGTGTCGTTCTTCACGGTCTATAGTATATTGTTAGAGCTTATCCGTTTTTAAAAATTAAATGATATGAAACAATAAATTCGTACAACTTTAAAGAATATAAGTACTTGAATCCAAGTCTGTCCATTTCAGCATCTATATTGTACCATTTTATTACGTTAAAGATTAGGAATTTGAGTGCTATTTAGCAATCAACTCGACGTAAGGGTACCGCATAACTATTTTATTACTCATACGATAAAAATCCCATGTTATCTTCGAGTTGTTTAGTAGTTTGTTTTGTCATTACATTCTCCTTGTTTGATTAACACATGAATTTGAACAAATCGAGTCGATTTACGAGCTTTTCGAATCGATTCGATAAATATTTGATTCGTATTCAAACTTATCGAACTCGAGTCGAACTCAAACATGTTTGAACTTTTTTCGAGCCGAAGTTGAGCCAAAATTATTTTGTTCGATAGTTTGCGAACCTTGATATTTTATTATTATATAATATAATGATATAATAAATATATATTTCGAACTTTTCGTACATTTTGAGCTTTCGAACGAAGTTCTCGATTCTTAATATCCGAACAATACTTCGAATAGTTCACGAACATGTTCGAATATTTCGAGCTGAACTTGAGCAAAAATATTTAAAATTTTTGAATTTCGAATGAGGCTCGAACTTGAATATACTTCATTGGAGCCGAACTCGATCCTTAATATGTTTACTATTATATGGTTCGATTCGATTGTTTTGCACCCCTAAATTAATCCTTGGTCCTTGGATGTGGTGGACTCCATTTATATGAATTCGGATGGTTCTAATTAAGTACACAAGGGCTTTCTACCACTTAAACAATGGTATTATATATATATATTTATACACTACACCTAAAGTGTTTAGGGTGAAATTTTAGACTTCTGATCACGAATATGTGATGTAAAATATTTATACATTTCAGATGGAACATATACTAACCCTTGACTTGTACATTCTGGCAACATGTTTCCAAATCCTATAAATTCCGAACAGAAAATGAATTTATTCAAAATTATATCCACAATAGCCTATATATATATATATATATATTGAAAATTCAATAGCCTAGATTTTTTGATATCTTATTTAGGAGCGGTCAACCTATTTTCTTCTAAAAGAAGGGGGCACTAAGACCAAAGTCTGCGGTTTAAATGAAACACACTTAGGGCACGTACTTGTCGTCAAAACTAACGGTCCCGTCTATTTTGTAACAGGTGACAGACGAAGTCCCCGAGTGACGGCGTCAATGGGTCCGTCAGCACCCTGATGGAAACCCGGTACACGTGTCAGGGTCGAGCGTGGGTCCTACGTGGGTTGCCACGTGCGACTCCAGTCCAAGAGTGTGTCAGGTCCGGACAACCCGTGGCTCGCACACGCCCCAAAAGGAGAAATCTCATTTTGGTGATCACCCAATGTATTCCACTTTTCTTCCCATGTAATTATGAGTTCATTGGCTAAAATTGTTGCATATTCACACCTCTGGTGAAAGTAACACGATGACCAAATGTTCTTTTCAAAAAAAAAAAAAAAAAACCACGATGACCAAATGTTGTATTACAATTAAAATAAAATTTCAATATTACATAGATTCAACTTTAAGTCAAAATTACACTGATTGTTAAAATATACTCTTTTTACAGTCTATAAATTATCTCAATATAAGAAAACTCAGCAATTGTTGGTTTCATCATTCACAATATTTGAATCCTGACCTTTGTTTTATATATAACTTCAATTCTCTCGATCGGAGTCATTCATAGGTATTTTGAATTTAACCCCGAGTCACCAATAAGTGAGACGACCTCTCCTTCGGTATTATTCTTTTCTTGGCTATGATTTCTATCAAGTGACATGTGCTTATGTGCCATATTCATTTAGGTTGTGCTTAGATTATAAAATTTGGTTTGGATGATGAATTTGAAATGATACTCATCTTGAATACATTTCAAATCTATCTTAACTACTATTGCAGGTATAGTTTAACAAGAGATGAATTTGATACTCGCCTAACATAAATTCATTCAAGTAATCAAATGAAATTAAAATACATGGATTTAAAATCCATATTTCAAATCGTTCTATCCAAATGCAACATTAGGTTACGTTTGGATTTGAGGGAGCATTTAAGAGAATTATTTGATATGACCTCATGTTGGTATAAATTTTAAATCCACCACAATAACTCAAAAAATAATTGATTTGAATTTAAAATTTATGGTCAAGTGGATTTTACGATGTAAATGCAATCAATCTTCCATCTATGCTACACCGAGAGTGTTGTTCTCCCTATTTCGATATCACTAGATCACAGTGACCCTTATATTTTCGAAAAAACTCTTATGAGACAGTCCCAATGGTCATTTTTTTATACGGATATCTTATATGAGTTATTCATTAAAAAATATTATATTTTATGCCAAAAGTATTACTTATTATTATAAATATGAATAGAGTTGATCCGTCTCACAGGATTGTTACTCTATATTTTCATAAAATTAACATGTGTGTTGATAATCTAATTATTGACATTTGACCATATCATGAGAGAGAAGTACTCCAGGTGTAGCATAAAATAATCCACAAAACATTATGAGTGTGTTTGGATAGAAATATTTACACACTCATTTTATTCTAATTTAAACCTGTTAATTAATTAATTACGTTTTTTTTTACTTCAATTTCAAATTAACTATTCAATATTATCATTTCAGATACATTTGAAAATTCTTGTAAATTCAAAACCATAAATCCAAAGGCAACCACGGAAAGATTATATTAATTTGAATCCTTCCGTCTTGAGTTCCGAGCTCCGTATAATAGTGAAGAAGATCTGAAAATAGAATTACTGCACCTTTTATTTAGATATTTAGTTATTTATTTATTTATTTATTATAATTTTATATTGTTGATTAGTATGGGTTTTCCTCCTAAAGATCAGTTTGGGAGGACCCACCGCATACCTAATGTTTGGTATGTATTGAAAATAAAATAAAATAAAATAAAATATTTATTATTTTATCTTTTTATCGTATTTTCCATCATTATTTCACATTAATTTTACACGTGTAAAACTTTACGTAAAGATTTCACCCTAATCTCCCAACAACGTATAGGACTATAATCTATACGAAAATAAAAGGTATCATATAAAGATAATGATACAAAAATTACATGCATATATCCGTTTAATGGATCTACTTGATTAATTACTTCATGAAAAATAATATGTTTTATATAAAAATAAATATTTTTTTAATAATTCGGATCGAATTAAATATCAATCCATAAAATTAATTCATAAGATAATATTATAAGAGTTCTTTTAACGATATAATTGTAGCATAAAAAAGGACTTCTAGTTAATTTTTGTATCAACCTTAAAAAGTTCATGATTATATTAAATTTCAACACAAAATATTATATTTTAAAATATCAAAATAATTATGTAATAGGTGATACATAGAAAAATATACAAATTTTTATGTAAGAAAATACTTCGCCTAATTAACTTCGACTTGCTATCAAAATAAGATTAACGTGTACCTCATTTTTTTAACCCTAAAACACAAAATATTAATCCAAACATTATACCCTAGTATCTTCAATAATGAAATGATTATATTCGTGATGTGATGTTCATCAAGATAGGATGTGATGTTATTTAAGATAGGAAGGAAGCATATTTCAATCGAACTACAAATTGATGAAACAAAGTAGTTCCGTAATTCAATATTAAGCCACCTATATTTTAGTAATTAATGTGATTATAAATAATCTATTAATTCTATAAGTTTGATTCAATTTTCATGTTTGTTTTCAAAGTTTTACAAATGGAATAAATCAAATTTTGTATAAATAAAATCTTATATTCATCATTGTATTAATTTCATAATTTGTTTTGATAAAAACAGAAAGAAATTAAATCCAATTGGGGAAAAAATTATTTGGTAAATATTTGTATTTCTATTTTTATTTTCACAACTTATACAGTCACATAAATCAAATTCGTGAGACAAATTTTATATCGATTCGACTCATAAAAAATATTAATGTTTTTTTGTTAAAAATATTACTTTTAGTTGTAAATATGAGTCGGATCGATTCGTGTTACGAATACATGCTCTTTTATTTTAGGGGAATAAAAGTATAAAACTACAAAAACAAAAACGTGGCCAAACAAGCCGCAAACATTTCACCAATGAGCTTACTAATTCACCTCTTCTTCTTCCATACTCATGGAGTGTATATATATACATATATATGTGTAAGCCATTAATGTATTATCGCAGAGCAATCCATCACCACTTCCAAGTCTAAGCTCTCACAAACAGTAGCATCGATGTCATCCAACTCAGCCGCCGCCAAACCCGCCGCCAACGGCGAGGAGGCGGCCGAAGAGAGGTGCACCGTGGAGGAGGTGGCGCTGGTGGTGCCGGAAACCGACGACCCCACGCTTCCCGTCATGACATTCCGGGCATGGTTCCTGGGGATAATCTTGTGCACGGTCTTGATTTTCTTCAACACATTCTTCATATACCGGACGCAGCCCTTGACCATCTCCGCCATCCTCATGCAAATACTGGCGCTGCCCCTCGGCAAGTTCATGGCGGCGGCGCTGCCGGAGAGGACTTTCACGGTGTTCGGGAGGTGGAGCTTCAGCCTCAACCCGGGCCCATTTAACATAAAGGAGCACGTGATCATCACCGTCATGGCCAACTGCGGGGTGTCGTACGGCGGCGGCGACGCGTACTCCATTGGTGCCATAACCGTGATGAAGACTTACTATAAGCAGAGCTTGAATTTTCTGTGCGCTCTTTTAATTGTCTTGACTACTCAGGTACGTAAGTGTTTTGAAATTTTGTTTCTTTACTTATGGCTCCAATCTTGTTCTTGATGTTCTCTTTCTTTTCATTATCGTAAAGTTTGGGGGGGAAAATCAAATACCCATTACAAGAAAATTGGTCATTAATCAATAAAGTTTTGAACTTTTTTCCAATTGTGACTTGAATCCAAGATTTGAAGCCTCTAATTATGATCGCAGATCGTGGGATATGGATGGGCTGGAATGTTGAGGAAGTACTTGGTGGATCCAGTTGAGATGTGGTGGCCATCCAATCTTGCTCAAGTTTCTCTCTTTAGGTTAGTTTTTCTCTTTAGATGATAAGTGTTTCATGATTTGTGATGATTTAATGCTGTAATTATTTGGAAGATGCTGAGTAATATCTTTATAAAACCATTGAAAACAAGTTCAGTGGATGATATTTCCCTTGAAAAGCAACGATCAAAATGAGAGGAAAATCAGTTCCAAATTCTCCACAACTGTTACATTCCAGCGAATATAAAGCTTAAAAGTGAAGATCACTCATCAACTAGTTCACTTTTGTGCAAACTGATCCACAAAGAATCAAATACTAGTTATGCTGAAAAGTTGTGTTGTCACGTAAACTTTTGCAGGGCACTACACGAAAAGGAACCCAAGCCAACAGACATGACAAGAATGAAATTTTTCCTCATATTCATGGCTGCCAGCTTTGCTTATTACTTATTCCCTGGATACTTGTTTCAAATTTTAACCTTTTTCTCATGGGTATGTTGGGTGTGGCCTCATAGTATCACAGCCCAGCAAATCGGTTCGGGATACCACGGTCTCGGTGTCGGTGCCTTCACCCTTGACTGGGCTGGCATTTCTGCTTACCATGGCAGCCCCTTGGTGACACCCTTTTATTCCATTCTCAATGTTATGGCCGGATTCGTCATGTTTATATACATCATCGTCCCTATATGCTACTGGAAGTTCAATACTTTCGATGCTCGCAAATTCCCCATCTTTTCGAACCAGCTGTTTACTTCTAGTGGACAGAAGTATGATACTACCAAGATTTTAACCCCACAGTATGACCTTAATGTTGCTGCTTATGATAACTATAGCAAACTCTACCTTAGCCCTCTTTTCGCCCTCTCCATTGGATCCGGGTTCGCAAGGTTTACAGCAACTCTCACTCATGTGGCCTTGTTTCATGGCAGGTTAGCTAGCTACTTCAGAAATTTACTACCATCAAGTTCAGCTATGAAAGGATTTATCTTATTGTAGAAATCACATTTTCTGGCTTATCGAAACTCAATTCAGAATTCATTCTTGATTTATATTGTGTAGTGATATATGGAAGCAGAGTAAATCTGCTGCAAAGAACATTAAACTAGATGTACATTCGAGATTGATGAAAGGATACAAGCAAGTTCCTCAATGGTGGTACCTGGTTTTATTAGTGGGAAGCATGGCCTTGTCCTTGATGATGTCCTTTGTGTGGAAAGATGATGTGCAGATTCCATGGTGGGGGTTGATTCTTGCATTCTGTTTAGCTTGGATAGTAACTCTTCCGATCGGAGTCATTCAAGCAACTACCAACCAGGTAATAAACTGTTCTTTTCGCCTTATAAATCGTTACCTTGGTTTTGTAGGAAATGTGATACATATTTTTAGTGAAAAACAATGCAGCAACCTGGATATGACATAATCGCGCAGTTCATAATTGGCTTCATACTCCCTGGAAAACCCATAGCGAACCTTCTTTTCAAGATTTACGGGAGAATCAGCACGATACATGCTCTGTCTTTCCTAGCCGATCTCAAACTCGGGCACTACATGAAAATCCCACCTCGATGCATGTATACAGCTCAGGTTTTTACACACAAGAACTCATTTTTCTTCCTTGAATTCGATATAATCTGTTATTTTCATAACAAAAGTTTCCCCTTTTTCCAGCTGGTGGGAACACTAGTTTCTGGTGTGGTGAATCTTGGAGTCGCGTGGTGGATGATGGAAAACATCGAAAACATCTGCGATGTGGAGGCTTTACATCCTGAGAGCCCCTGGACGTGTCCCAAATTTAGAGTCACATTTGATGCATCCGTCATCTGGGGTCTAATAGGACCCGAAAGACTCTTCGGAGCCGGAGGAATGTACCGAAACTTGGTGTGGCTATTCCTCATAGGAGCTCTGTTGCCGCTTCCTGTTTGGATAATGAGCAGAATTTTCCCAGAAAAGAAATGGATCCCCTTGATCAACATACCTGTCATATCTTACGGGTTCGCTGGAATGCCACCGGCAACTCCCACGAACATCGCTAGCTGGATTCTGACCGGAACCATATTCAACTACTTTGTGTTCAAGTACAGGAAAGAATGGTGGCAGAAGTATAACTACGTGTTGTCTGCTGCATTGGATGCTGGAACAGCTTTCATGGGTGTTCTGTTGTTCTTTGCGCTGCAAAACGAGGGGAAGATTGTGAAATGGTGGGGAACGAGTCCAGACCATTGCCCTTTGGCTACATGTCCCACTGCACCAGGGATCGTAGTTAAAGGGTGCCCGGTTTTTAGATAAAAAATAAAATAAAATGAATTTAGATGATACAAAGATAGCCTCCGCGCGGTCTTGAAATATACCAGATTGTTAGTTGTAACTAAAGTTCTTTGGTTTGCGGCCGGCACGCGTTTGGTGTGAAAGACGACGGGAGATGAGAAAACTTGTTGTACAAAAAGCTCGATTCAGTGTTGAATAAACATTCGCCTCAAAACAATCATCTGGTTTAGCTTATCTGAGCAGAAACTTGGAATATTCTAAAGTCCATGATGGATTACTGCTAAGAAATGAAACTTTGAACAATGACATTCTCTACACATGTATTTGAAAAAATGAATGACATCTGTTATGAGCGAGAATTAAGGATAAACTGCTGAAATCAAGGATGATGATGTGCACAAGAGATTTAACCTATGGAAGATTCATAAATAAAGAATAAATCAAAATTTTAGTATTGCATGCATGCTAGCAATGGATAGGAGAATTACTGCATATTTCTTGCTAGTAAAATGCATTGCATTGCTTGTATTTAAAATCACTACTGTTGCAGGGAATAAAATTACTCAGAATTCTAAAATCAGATGTGAACTCGAGAGGTTCTCTCAAAACGCCTTGAAACAACATCCGATGGTTAAAATTGCATAATGCAATTAGGGACGGAACTATATGGGGGAGCCCAGCCCATCCCATATAGTTATGTTACGATTCTAATCTAGAAACTCTAATTCAGAGGCATATCACAAGCAACACAATCACAAGTATAAGAACAGAATAGACAAAACAAGACACGATATACTTGGTTCGGATTGTGATCAATCCTACATCCAAGGATTTGAGAATAATCCCATTCGAATCCACTATAACAAGAGTGTTTATAATCGATACAAACCTCTCACGAAGAACACTACAATCTTGAGACAAAAAACAAAGAATAACACTTAGCAGTATAATCCAATGTTCAGAAGTATCTACAGCTCTTTATCTTTCTCACGATCCAATTCAACGCCTATAACAGAAGACGATCTCGAATGCGACCTGTGGTTCTCGAGTTTTTCCTTCAGAGAGTTCGATCCTCTTTTGAGCCCTTGTTTCAGTTAATCTCGATCTGTCAATCAAGAACCGCACAACAGGAATATATATTGAGCTCTTAACTAACTTAACAACTCTTATTAATCCTCTAGTTAGATCTTAGCCGTTGGATTTGGATCATTACTAACAAGTAAATCCTAACCATCCATGACAACTAACTTTGAAGTCAACCACGGTCTTCACAAATCTCCACCTTTGACTGAAAATTAGAGGCATGCAGTAAATTCAAATGAGTTCCCCTTCAGCAGATTTCTTCCTATTCCAGCAAGTTGAGCATTCTCAATGCTCCTCTTAGCTTGTTGACTGGTATAACCTTAGTCATCATATCTGTTGGGTTAACTAAGGTGTCAATTTTCTGGATATTCACAACTCCTTGTGTAATGATGTCTCTTAGAAAGTGTAATCTAACATCAATGTGTTTTGTTCTCTCGTGAAAGACATAGTTTTTGGATAGGTGTATGGCACTTTGAGAGTCATAGAAAATTGTCACCATCTTTTGATCGAACCCCAATTCAAAGACAAAACCTTTTATCCATAAACCCTCCTTCACTGCCTCTGTCAGTGATATATATTCTGCTTCAGTTGTAGACAAAGCTACAACATTTTGGAGACTAGATTTCCAACTTACTATGTTCCCACCAACCGTAAACACATAGCCAGAGATTGATCTCCTCTTATCAAGATCAGACGCATAATCACAGTATCCTTTTACCTCACAAGTTTCTGCAGAATGGTTTGAGTAGACAAGCTTCAGATTAGATGGTCCTTTTAAATATCTGAATAACAAGTTGACTGCTTGCCAATGCTCTCGGCTTGGCTTGCTCATAAATCGACTTACAAGGCCCAAAACATAAGAAATATTAGGCCTAGTAGATACCATTAAGTACATTATGCTGCCTACCGCATTTGAGTATGGTATATTTCTCATGTGGATTGCTTCCAGCTCCTCTTGATCATCTTTCACCGCCATTAGTTTAAAATGTGCTCCTACTGATGTGTTTACAGACCTTGCTTCCGTCATACTGAAGATACTCAAAATTTTGTTAATGTATCTTTCTTGGGACAATGACAAAGAACACAACTTTCTATTTCTGTTGATCTCAACCCCAAGATCTATTTAGCTGGACCAAGATCTTTCATTTCAAATTCAGTATTGAGAAGATCCTTCAACCTTCTAATCTCAGTATGATCTTTACATGCTATAAGCATATCATCCACGTAGATTAAAAGATAGATATATGACAGATTATGTAACTGTCTGAAATACACACAACTGTCATATTTTGATCTTGTGTATCCTTGCAGCAACATGAACTCATCAAAACACTTATACCATTGTCGGGGAGAATGTTTTAGTCCATAGAGCGCTTTCTGTAAGAGACACACTTTTCCAGCCTTTGAATTAACCTCAAAACCTTCTGGTTGTGACATATATATCTTCTCCTCTAAGCTTCCATGTAAGAAAGCTGTCTTGACGTCTAATTGTTCAAGTTCCATGTCTTGAGAAGCTGTGATGGCTAACAAAACTCTAATAGATGTATGTTTAACCACTGGTGAAAATACTTCATGATAATCCACTCATTCAACCTGTGAAAACCCCTTTGCCACTAGTCTTGCCTTATACCTTGGTCTTTCTACCCCTGGTATTCCTGGTTTTCTTTTGAATACCCACTTACATCCTATAACTTTCTTGTCCCTTGGTTTATCAACCAGCACCCAAGTCTTGTTCTTCATGAGTGATAAATATTCATCATTCATTGTTGTCTTCCACTGGTTCCATTCTTTGCACTTTACAGCTTTAGTATATGTTGTTGGCTACTCTAACTCCATTAAGTCAGCCACATTTAGTGCAAATGCAGTGAACACGGAAGAGGCAAATCTGGATGGCAATTTTATATCTCTTCTTACCCTATCTCTTGCAAGAAGATATTCATCAAGAGCTGGATCCTGTTTAGAGCCTTCCTGTTCCCCTTGTTTTAGATCCATCTTAGCATCATTTTGATTGGCTGCCAATGTATCAGTTTTAAGAGTATCGGCTAGATTATCAGGTGTTTCACAACTGACTCCACCTACATTTGCATCAGGTTCTGTGTTCTGCTTCATATCCATGTCATGTAGATTCTGCTTAGCTTGGTTAGAGCTGGCCTTTTCTGCACTATTCTTGTCAGTTTTATAAAATTGAAGTTCATTAAAAATAACATCGCGACTTATTACACATTTAAGATCTTCAATTAGCCAAACTTTATATCCTTTAACACCAGTTGGATAACCAGGAAATACCCCTTTCTTTGCTCTAGGGCTTAACTTGCCTTGATTTGAATGAACAAACACAATACAACCAAAAGTTCTAAGATGCTTGTACATAGGTTTGTGTTTTGACCATTTTTGCTCTGGAACCATCAGGTCAATGGCAGAAGTTGGACTTAAATTTATCAAATAACAAGTTATTGAAGCAGCTTCTGCCCAGAATTTAGGAGGTAGACCACTCTCATTTAGCATGCACCTCACCTTGTCCATGATGGTTCTATTCATACGTTCTGCAACACCGTTTTGTTGTGGTGTATATGTACAAGTTCTGTGTCTTGTAATACCGTTCTTAATGCAAAAAATGTCAATTCATAATTACAGAACTCAAGCCCATTATCTGTTCTCAATGTTTTAATTTTATTGCCCGATTGATTTTCAACTAATGTTTTCCATTCAACAAACTTATCAAAAGCTTGATTTTTGGTTCTTAGAAAATAAATCCATACTTTCCTACTATAGTCATCAATCAAATAAATAAAATACTGACATTTAGAGAGTGAGAAAGGTACCGACGGTGCACCCCACAAGTCTGCATGTATGTAGTCCAGTGCTTGCTTTGAATTGTGTGTTGCAGTACAGAACTTGAGCCTGTGAGCTTTTCCTAGTACAGAGTGTTTACAGAAGTCAAGTTTGATTATTAATTCTGAATCCAGCATTCCTTGTTTGCTTATTTCTTGAAGTCCTCTAAGACTCATATGGCCCAGTCTCCTGTGCCAAAAATGAGTGTTGTCTTTTGATGATGTAGACACATTCACCTCCGCCGTTAGGGTAGTTCCTTGAAGCACATAAAGGCCTTGACTCAAGATGCCTTTCATTATAACTAGTGAGCCTCTGATCACTTTAAGCGTGCCATTTTGAGCTTTGTAACTGAGTCCTTTTTGATCTAATGTGCCTAAGGAAATTAGATTCCTCTTCAAGTCTGGTATGTATCTTACATCAGTTATTTGTTTTACTGTGCCATCCCACATTCTTAATCTTATGGATCCAATACCATGAATTTTTCGGGACTCATTGTTGCCTAGCAGTACATAACCATCATCAACTGGCCTTAAATCAGTAAGCCAGTCTTTCCTTGGAGTCATATGATAGGAGCAGCCTGAGTCAAGTATCCAGTCCTTTTTATATCCTCTGAAGATATAGTTAGGACTTCAGCAATCTCATATTCCTTCAATACGTTTGCTGAATCAATAATTGAGGCTGTTTCTTTCCCTTGAATATGCTTTCTAGAAAGACAAAACCTTCTAATATGCCCTTCTTTCTTGCATAACCAGCACACTCTCTTGGGCCTTGATTTTGACCTGGATCGTGGTCTCCATTTTCTATTGTTATCTTTTCTCTCTACTGACCGACCTCTTACATTTAATCCTTCACCAACTGGTTTATTAAGCTTACCATTTGCCTTCAAGTCTAGTTCTTTTGAATACACAGCACCAGTGACCTCCTCAAGGGTAAGAGTCTCTCTTCCATACTTTAGAGTATCCCTTAGTTGGTCATAAGCTTTAGGTAGTGAGTTCAGTAAGAAGATGGCTTGATCCTCATCATCAATGGTCACGTCCATATTTTCCAGATCTGCAAGTAGCTTAGTGAAATCATCAATGTTTTCATCTATTGTCTTGTGTTCATCCATCTTGTAGCCATAGAACTTTTGCTTAAGATATATCCGATTGGGCAGAGTCTTAGTCATGTAGAGTTGTTTCAGCTTCAACCACATATCAGCTGCTGATTTCTCTCTCACAACTTTCCTTAGGATTTGATCGCTTAGACTGAGAACAATAGTATTCCTAGCCTTTTTCAAGATTTCTGCCTTATTTTCTTTGGTGTCAGGAATCTTGGATTCACCTTGAATGGCTTCATCCAAACCAAGATTACCTAGATAGGCTACCATCTTTTCCCTTCATAGATTAAAATGTCTTTCTGTTGAATTTATCTACCTCATACCTCGATGTGGGCATTGCCAAAGAATGTCCTTGAACAGAAGACATCCCTGTCATGGAACAACACGTGCAAAATTAAGAAGCGAAAAGGTATTGACATGATCTGTAACAGAGAAGAAACAGTAACCCTCAAGATCGAATTCTTTAGCCCCAAGATCTTAATCTTAAGGCTCTGATACCACTTGTTACGATTCTAATCTAGAAACTCTAATTCACTGTAGTGACCCGCAATTAATCAAGGTAATTAAGGAAATTAATTACTAAATTTTGCCTAAAATTATCCAAAGTGGATCGGAAGCTCCGAAGCACGGATCGGAAGCTCCGATCGGGATCGGACGTTCCGTTGGAGGATCGGAGGTTCCGTTTTGGCTAGGGCTGGCGTCATCACCGACGTCAGCAAGATGACGTCACTACTTACGCACGTGAGATGACATCGGACGTTCCGATGTCACGATCGGACGCTCCGTTCGCGATCGGACGTTCCGATGAGGGATCGGACGTTCCGATCGCCGTCTATAAATAAGGGGTCCGAGCCCTCATTCTGTGCACCGATTTTCCCTCCTTTCCTCTGGTTTTCGAACCTTCTTACTTAGATCTACGGATTTCTAGGCATCCTATTGGGAATCCGGAAGTTGCCTAGCGATCTCGGCGTCGTAGCGGAGGTGTGCCTAGGTTTTGAGACGATTCTACACCAGCGGGCTGACGACGGACGAAGGTATAATTTGGCTTCCTAAAAATATTTAGAAGTATGAAATAGCTTAGTTAAGGCTTTTAGAGCGTTTATAGTAATGCATGGACTTTTGCATGTGTAGACGCAGTAGAGCAGACTTGTAGGCTTTGGACCTAGACGGGTGTGCTAGGAGTTGACCTGCAGTGTTAGAGGTACGTAAGTACTGACCGAGATAGCCGGCATGATATTTATACATATGTGTGTGATGTATGATGTATGTGCTGTATTGGCTATGTTTTACTGTTTTTAGCACATGCATATGTTTTTACGGAGACTGCATCGGGTATGATGTAAGTCATGACAGTTTCCATCAGTCGAGGCGATTCTTCCTGAGGATTCGTGTCTTGGGAATATACGAGTACCACGCGGAGTCGCTATCTTGCCCGGTACTGTGTATTCCAGGCGCCATGAGTAAAGTGATTTAACCCTGATTTTTAAAGACATGTGCATGCTCATATTTGTATTTATATCATTGCTTCCGTATTGAGCGTAGTCGCTCACGCCCCTTATGTTTTGTGTTTTGGGACACCTTGTGGCGGGTCAGGTCTGAGGCTGGACGGTCCCGGTGGTTCCCAGCAGGGTTGAGGTTGCTACCGTGCAGAGGTAGTTTGTTAGGGGTTCTGATACCCTAATTTCGATTTGGTTGTATAAAGAATTATACACTGTTTCTATCGTCGGTTGTATTCTGCCGATTCGATTTGTTGTACTTTGGAATTATCCGCTATTTAACGCTTTAATTATTGTTGCTTGCGCTAATCACTCTGATTAGGTAGTGGATCCGGGTAGGGTCGCTACATTTATTGGTATCAGAGCGCATTGCAACTGGGAATTAGTAAAGCGGATTTTAAGAGTTTTCTGTTGTTATTGACAGATGGCAGATGATGATTACGAGAGTCAGGCTAACGGTGGACGTTGGGGTGATCCACCAAGGAGGCATCACCGTAGACATCATCATGAGGATCATAGGCGTTTTAGTATGAACCGTTTTCTTCAGATGGCTCCTAAGCCATTGATGGGTGGCGAGGCTCCTGCAGTTGCTGAGGACTGGTTGGAGCGTATGGAGAGTTGTTTTCGGGAGTATCATGTACTGAAACCCAAAAGATGGAGACTTTAGCTTTTGTTCTAGAGGGAAATGCGAAGAGGTGGTGGAGAGCTACTTCTACTCCGTTTATTGCCGCCAGGGGTACCGCTACTTGGGCTGAGTTTAAGTCTTCCTTCGAGAAGCATTACTTTCCTCCAGCTTTGCGTCAGACGAAGGCGAGCGAGTTGCTGAGTTTGCGACAGGGTGCTATGACCATTGATGAGTACCAGCAGAAATTCTTTGAGCTTCTTTCTTTTAGTCCCCATATTGCGAGTAGCTCAGAGACGATGCACGATCTATTTCTTCAGAGCCTTAACCCTGACATTCATCAGTTGGTTGCCGTGGGCAGAGAAAGGAACTTCGAGAATTTGGTGAAAAATTGTCACCAGGCAGAGGACAGTCTGCAGAGGAACAGGACTTTCGGATCTTCTGCATCCAAACCATCTAGCTCTTTGGGTCCAAGGGCCCAGTCTTTTAAGAGACAGGGTGGTACTTCTTCTTCTTCTTCCGGATCTGGCGGTGTTCATCGTTTTGGTGATTCACGACGTTGTCGTCAGTGCAAACGGAAGCATCACCCAGGACCGTGTCCTCATACCGCTGGTGTTTGTTTTCAGTGCGGTCAGGAGGGTCACATGAAAAGAGATTGTCCCACTTTGGCCGGTACAGTGAGTGGTTCGGGGAGTGTTGGTGGTTCTCAGACCACTATCTATCAGCCACCGCAGTATCAGCAGCAGCCTTCGCAGCAGCAGCGTCAGCAGTCTCAGCCATCGCAGCGACATCATTCTCAGTCTTCTTCGAGAGGACAGTCATCGCGCCCGCGTGCTCAGGGGTAGGTGTTTGCGCTGAACCAGGAGCAGGCTCAGGCAGACAGTGAGAACATGATTGCAGGTACTTTTAGTTTATGCGGTTTTCCTGCTTATCTTTTGATCGATACTGGTGCTTCGCATTCATTCATATCAGCTCGATTTGTTAAGAGGGATAGATTACCTTTTGTTTCCTTAGACGTCTTGTTAGCGGTTTCGACTCCGATGGGTCAGGAAGTCTTAGCTAAACGTCTTGTTTTGGGTTGTATTTTGGGATTTGAGGGACATCTGTTGAGCGCTAACCTGATGGTTTTAGCGATGGATGACTTTGATGGTATCATCGGGATTGATCTTCTAACTTCGTATCGAGTGGTAGTGGATTGCTACCAGAGATTTGTCCAGTTTCGCCCCGAGGCTGAGGATGCTTGGTATTTCTATGGTGAGGGAGCGCGACCCCCGATGCCAGTGGTTTCTGCTCTGAAAGCCCGACGTGCTTTAGAGTCTGGCGGGGAAGGCTACCTGATCTATACGATTGATGCATCCTTAGAGGGTCCGGACATGGAGGAGATACCAGTAGTCAGTGAGTTCCCAGATGTGTTTCCCGACGAGATTCCAGGGTTACCACCTGTGCGAGAGATCGAGTTTGGCATTGACTTGTTGCCAGGGACAGCGCCGATTTCCCGAGCACCATACCGATTAGCTCCATCTGAGATGCGAGAGTTGCAGCAGCAGTTGCAGGATCTTCTTGATAAGGGCTACATTCGACCCAGTGTTTCACCTTGGGGAGCCCCGGTTCTATTCGTCAAGAAGAAGGATGGTTCGATGCGTTTGTGTATTGACTATCGTCAGTTGAACAAAGTGACAGTAAAGAACAAGTATCCTCTCCCGCGGATTGACGATCTGTTTGATCAATTGCAGGGTACTACTGTCTACTCCAAGATCGACTTGCGTTCTGGGTATCATCAGTTGCGAGTTAGAGACGAGGATGTTTCGAAGACAGCATTTCGTACTCGATATGAGCACTATGAGTTCTTAGTGATGCCATTTGGTCTGACGAATGCTCCAGCTGTTTTCATGGATTTGATGAACAGGGTTTTCCGAGAGCTCTTGGATAAGTTCGTTGTAGTGTTCATCGATGACATCCTTGTGTATTCTCGTAGCATGGATGAGCATGCCTTTCATCTTCATACTATTTTACAGACCTTGCGAGAGCATCAGTTGTATGCTAAGCTCAGCAAGTGTGACTTCTGGATTGACCGAGTTGTGTTCCTTGGTCATATCATTTCTAGAGATGGAGTATCAGTGGATCCTAGCAAGACAGAGGCTATTCTAAATTAATCGCACCCGACGACAGCATCTGAGATTCGTAGTTTCTTGGGTTTGGCCGAATACTACCGTCGATTCGTGGAGAATTTCTCTCAGATAGCCAGGCCTTTGACACAGTTGACGCGAAAGGATGTTTCTTTTGAGTGGTCTTCCGCGTGCGAAGACAGTTTTTGTGAGTTGAGACATCGATTGACGACTGCTCCAGTACTATCCTTGCCGACTGGATTTGGTGTTTTCGTAGTCCACACCGATGCTTCTCTTCAGGGTTTGGGGTGTGTGTTGACTCATTTTTGGGCATGTGATTGCCTATGCCTCCAGGCAACTAAAGACTCACGAGGGAAATTATCCCGTACATGATCTAGAGCTTGCAACCATTGTCTTTGCTCTGAAGATATGGCGTCATTATTTGTACGGTGAACGATTCCAGATTTTTACTGATCATAAGAGTTTAAAGTACCTGTTCACTAAGGCAGAGTTGAACATGCGACAGCGCTGTTGGATGGACTTGCTGAAGGACTATGATTGCGAAATCAATTACCATCCAGGATCTTCTAATCCGGTTGCTGATGCGCTTAGTCGCAAGATTTATTTGAGTTCCCTTCGTACCAGTGCAGTGTCACGAATGGTCGAAGAGTGTTGTTCCTTGGGTTTCACTTTTCGTCATAAGAAGGAACAACAGGGAGTTCGTGTTGCGTCTGTGCTTGCCAAGCCAGCCTTGTATAGACGTATTCGTGAGGCACAGGGTGTTGATACCAAGATTCAAAGATTAGCCCGATTCACTGAGGGTGAGAATTCAGTTGGTTTCCATTTTCAGGCGGATGGTTTGTTGTGTCTTACTGGCCGTGTGGTTGTGCCTGATGATTCCACACTTAGAGACGAGATCTTATCGCAAGCTCATCATAGTAGGTTCTCAGTACATCCTGGCAGCATGAAGATGTACAAGGATCTACGTACTCGATTTTGGTGGAAACGAATGAATCGCAGCGTTTATCAGTTCGTGTCTCGATGCCTTGTGTGTCAGCAGGTCAAGGCAGAGTATCGTCGACCAGGAGGTCTACTTCACAATCTCGATATTCCTGAGTGGAAGTGGGAGCATGTGACGATGGACTTTGTCACCCACTTGCCTATGTCTTCTAGGAATTGCGACGCGATTTGGGTTGTTGTTGACCGATTGTCGAAATCCGCGTATTTCTTACCATATAACCGGGATTTCACCTTCGACAGGATGGCACGGCTGTATGTGCAAGAGATTGTCCGTTTGCATGGTATTCCACTGAGTATTGTGAGCGACAGAGATCCTCGTTTCACCTCAAGATTTTGGGGGAGTTTTCAGCGTACTCTTGGTACTACTTTGAGTTTGAGCACAGCGTATCTTCCAGAGACTGATGGACAATCGGAAAGGACTATCCGTACTCTCGAGGACATGTTCGAGCTACCGTAATGGATTTTGGCCCAGCATGGCACGATCATTTGTCATTGGTGGAGTTCACTTATAACAATAGCTACCATAGCAGCATTGGCATGACACCATTTGAGGCTCTTTATGGACATCGTTGTCGTACACCTTTGTTTTGGGACGAGGTTGGTGAGCGGCAGGTGGAGGGTCCTCAGATGATTCAGCAGATGACTGATGTAGTAGAATTGATCCGACGCAGGATTAAGGCATCCCAGGATCGACAGGCTAGCTACGCGAACACTCACCGCAGGCCACTTCATTTTGAAGAAGGAGAGTATGTATTCTTGCGTGTATCACCTTTCCGGAAGGTGATGATGTTTGGTCTCAAGGGTAAGCTGTCACCAAGATTTATTGGCCCTTTCGAGATTCTCGAGAAAGTTGGAGACGTGGCTTATCGTCTAGCCTTGCCACCGAATCTTTCGAAGATTCATGATGTGTTTCACGTGTCTTTGTTGAGACAGTACGTGGCGGATCAGTCCCACATCTTGCGTCCGACTGAGGTGCAACTAGACCACGATTTGTCATATGTGGAGAAACCTCTCAGGATTCTCGACAGGAAGGACAAGGTGCTTCGTAACAAGCGCATACCGTTGGTGATGGTACAGTGGCAACGCAGAGGTACAGAGGAAGCTACTTGGGAGTTGGAGAGTCGGATGTTAGCCGAGCACCCCGAGTTGTTTTAAGATTTTGTACTCTGTTGTATCGAATGTATATTGTTCAGTTGTAATAAGAGCATTGATTTTGCGTACTATGTTTTCCTTAAGATGTAATTTCGTCGGAGAATGTACCCGCAATTAATCAAGGTAATTAAGGAAATTAATTACTAAATTTTGCCTAAAATTATCCAAAGTGGATCGGAAGCTCCGAAGCACGGATCGAAAGCTCCGATCGGGATCGAACGTTCCGTTGGAGGATCGGAGGTTCTGTTCTGGCTAGGGCTGGCGTCATCACCGACGTCAGCAAGATGACGTCACTGCTTACGCACATGAGGTGACATCGGACGTTCCGATGTCACGATCGGACGCTCCGTTCGCGATCGGACGTTTCGATGAGGGATCGGACGTTCCGATCGCCGTCTATAAATAAGGGGTCCGAGCCCTCATTCTGTGCACCGATTTTCCCTTCTTTCCTCTGGTTTTCGAACCTTCTTACTTAGATCTACGGAGTTCTAGGCATCCTATTTGGAATCCGGAAGTTGCCTAGCGATCTCGGCGTCGTAGCGGAGGTGTGCCTAGGTTTTGAGACGATTCTACACCAGCGGGCTGACGACGGACGAAGGTATAATTTGGCTTCCTAAAAATATTTAGGAGTATGAAATAGCTTAGTTAAGGCTTTTAGAGCGTTTATAGTAATGCATGGACTTTTGCATGTGTAGACGCAGTAGAGCAGACTTGTAGGCTTTGGACCTAGACGGGTGTGCTAGGAGTTGACCTGCAGTGTTAGAGGTACGTAAGTACTGACCGAGATAGCCGGCATGATATTTATACATATGTGTGTGATGCATGATGTATGTGCTGTATTGGCTATGTTTTACTGTTTTTAGCACATGCATATGTTTTTATGGAGACTGCATCGGGTATGATGTAAGTCATGACAGTTTCCATCAGTCGAGGCGATTCTTCATGAGGATTCGTGTCTTGGGAATATACGAGTACCACGCGGAGTCGCTATCTTGCCTGGTACTGTGTATTCCAGGCGCCATGAGTAAAGTGATTTAACCCTGATTTTTAAAGTCATGTGCATGCTCATATTTGTATTTATATCATTGCTTCCGTATTGAGCGTAGTCGCTCACGCCCCTTATGTTTCGTGTTTTGGGACACCTTGTGGCGGGTCAGGTCTGAGGCTGGATGGTCCCGGTGGTTCCCAGCAGGGTTGAGGTTGCTACCGTGCAGAGGTAGTTTGTTAGGGGTTCTGATACCCTAATTTCGATTTGTTGTATAAAGAATTATACACTGTTTTTATCGTCGGTTGTATTCTATCGATTGGATTTGTTGTACTTTGGAATTATCTGCTATTTAACGCTTTAATTATTGTTGCTTGCGCTAATCACTCTGATTAGGTAGTGGATCCGGGTAGGGTCGCTACATTCACAGGCATATCACAAGCAACACAATCACAAGTATAAGAACAGAATAGACAAAACAAGACACGATATACTTGGTTCGGATTGTGATCAATTCTACATCCAAGGATCTGGGAATAATCCCATTCGAATCCACTATAACAAGAGTGTTTATAATCGATACAACCCTCTCACGAAGAACACTACAATCTTGAGACAAAAAACAAAGAATAACACTTAGCAGTATAATCCAATGTTCAGAAGTATCTGCAGCTCTTTATCTTTCTCACGATCCAATTCAACGCCTATAACAGAAGACGATCTCGAATGCGATCTGTGGTTCTCGAGTTTTTCCTTCAGAGAGTTCGATCCTCTTTTGAGCCCTTGTTTCAGTTAATCTCGATCTGTCAATCAAGAACCGCACAACAAGAATATATATTGAGCTCTTAACTAACTTAACAACTCTTATTAATCCTCTTAGTTAGATCTTAGCCGTTGGATTTGGATCATTACTAACAAGTAAATCCTAACCATCCATGGCAACTAACTTTGAAGTCAACCACGGTCTTCACAAGTTAGTATATATATATATATATATATATATATATATATATTTATATATTAATTATTATTTGCAATTGATTGGATTTTTTAATTTATTGATATATATGAGTTTTATTTAAGTTATTTAGGCTTCTATATTTTGTGTTTATATAGACCATTTCATGAAACATTCAATATATTAAACATTATATGTTATTGAGTA
Organism: Henckelia pumila; assembly: GCF_033568475.1. NCBI lineage: Eukaryota > Viridiplantae > Streptophyta > Magnoliopsida > Lamiales > Gesneriaceae > Henckelia > Henckelia pumila. Next base: position 195,481,979 of record NC_133122.1, on the reverse strand, counting down.
CAAAATAACATCATAAATTCAAAGTAAATCTATAATTATGTGCATTATCACATTAAAAAAAATTTACTTTATAAAATATAAAACAATTATTCAACTTATTTTAAAGAGAAATTTTTTTGATTCATTAACCCATCAAATTTTCAATTTTTTTTTATAAAATATAATTTCATTATTGAAATACATTCACTGTTGAATATATAAAATATTTATAAAGATATTGATATATTAAAATTTTGTGTCATTACTAGTATGATTGATATTCAATTTTTTTTAAAATCATAAACAAGTTGAAAGATATATGAATAATAAAATATTAACATAAATCTAATATGTATATTGACCATATGAGTTTTATTCATATTTTTTTCATGTAAAATTAATTCCCCTACCGCAAAATCCTGATTACGTCCCTGAATGCAATGGTAAGCATCGGATCTTTCGATCCAAACTCAATTTCAAATACATCAGAAGTACAATCACGTCAACATAAAGCAAGCTCGATTTGACATTCACTCAACTTAAATTGATCCAAACAATCAAATAGATTTTAAACCATAAATTTTCGATCCAAGGGCGCTCCTATTATCATTATTTGGACTTTGGAGTAAACATGCCTGCTCCTTTGTCAAGTCCTCTCAATGAGGTTTTGTTTTGTTTTGTTTTGTTTTTTTTTAAAAAAAAGGCTTGTGATGGGCTTACTGGGCCATTGCAATTTCTTGTTCAATGTAGCCCATGATTTGTCCTTTTTTATAAATAGCAGGCCCATATGAATTATCCTCCCCTCCAAAATTGTCCGCCTCTTTCGTATTCTCCTTGAGACAATATCACAAACAGGTGACAGCTCCTTACTGCAGTTTTCTTTCTTTCTTTCTTTCTTTCTTTCTTTCTTTTTTTTTTTTTTTCAAGTTTGCCTTGCCATTTTCTCTGTTTGATTCGTTGTTTTACCAGTTGAAATCGATATATGTAGCTTTATTTATTGCCATGATTGTGTACATTCTCGAATTTTACGTACACGCATTTTCTTCTAAATTAGTACAAGGCTGCGAATTTGTTAGTTCCTCCAATTTTGAGCGTGGAATGAACATCTTTGAGTGTTTTTATAGCTTCACATTGCATGAAATGAAAGAGTGGATTTTACATTAAGGATTACCGTGAGGATGCATTGGGCTGATACTGCAGGTATGGTTTTCTGTGAGGAAATTCTCTGGCAGCCTTGCACGAGCAGTATGCTTTAGTTGAAATCCTCGTTTTGATCGTCATGGAGGCATGTTGTTGGATGTAGGAATGATTCTATGATTAATGAATGCGATTATGCTCTGGATTTCTAGTCAAGTGAAAGGCCGGGACATAGTTTTCTTGGTGTTGAAACTTATGCATTTGGGATGTTTCTTGCATAAATGTTGTTTTTTAAACCCAAAAAGATGTTAAGTGGAATAAATTGAAAAAAAGTTTTGATCGATCCTGGATAATAATCCTTTTCCTACCATTTTGTGCCATATTAGCCATTTTCCTCGGAGTTTGTTTGTTTGTTTTTCCTTCCTTTTTTGCTCAAGCTATCCACAAACCTTATTTGCTGTTGTTTACATAATTTTGTTTAGTTTCACTGATCTTTTGACTGGTCAAAATTGTAAAATTAGCGAGGTTTGATCGGTCCTGGCTTGTTCTAGAAGATCATTAGGAAAAAGAAAGCCATCTATGCTATTACTAGCATTGTTTTTCTATGATCTTTACTGTATTATATTTATGTTTTTGTGCTTAAGCTATCCACGAATTTTATGTACTGTTCTTAAGCATATTTGAGTTTTTAGTTTCACCGATTTTTTGACAGTGAAACAATGCTAAATTTGCGTAATGCTATTTTGAGTCGTGTGAGAATTGGGGTCTATTCAAAAGGGCTTTCGGATAGAGAAGATCTGTATGGACTGTGTAGGTATGCGCAACTGCTCCGTACATGCAGCACTGATGCAAGCACTAACCAAGATCAGGTGATCAACCGTGTAATTGGGTTGGTAAAGAAATTTGACAAGATTGATGCAGCAAAGGTAATAAGCAATGCTTTCTTTCTCGTGCTGCTATTGTTTTCCTCTCAGGATTAATAATCCAACTAGAAGTGCCCTTTCCTCTTCATTAAAACAAAATTATTAATAAAATTAAAAAAAACAGAGTGCCCTTTCCTCAACAATGACATGCTGAATCTGAATTCTGCGAGGGCATGTTTTGAATGAAAGGACAATGAGCAACATACTCTTCGTATCACACTTCACAGGTCACAGAAACTGCTGATTTTCAAAAGGATTTGAGCCTTGACAGTCTGGATAGAGTGGAACTTGTTATGGCTTTTGAGGAAGAATTCTCTGTTGAGATACCTGATGCAGAAGCAGATAAGCTTAAATGTTGTGCTGATGTTGCGAAATATATTACTTCTGGCCCCAGTGAGAAAGTTTCGGAGACTTCTTAATTGTACTTACGGGGCAAGTGATATAGTTAATTGTACTAATACCCCATATATGCAAGAATCTTCCAAGCTATGTGCTATATTGTCATTGTTGCTGATTCAGTGGTTTTTTTTCTTCTTTCTATTGTTTACTTAATTCATAAAATTGAAATGAACTTAATCTTCACTTTTAGTACTAGTATATTTGCACTCTGCTTTTTTGTGTTTGTTTAGAAGTTCCACTAAGTGTATCTTATATTCAACCAAACCAACCACACTGTACATCAGTTCTCTCTCTCTGTCTCTCTCCATCTCAGGTGCACATCTTTTCATCCTACTTAAAACAATCCTTTGAAGCTTGTAATTAATTATGTACAACCAAAGTTTCCCCTGCACGGGCGTGAATATCCCAATAAGCTCCAAGATTTATATCTTGCTTTCGTTTTTTCATCCTTTCCTTGTTTGCCCTCCCAAAGTTTTGAACATCAAGTGTATCTCATGCGTAGTATAAGCACGGATACCTTCACCTACGGATACAAGTTTTATCCCTTTGTGTTTCCCCGTAAAACCTTGTTTGCAGGGAGAATTCTTTGGGAGGTGAATGGCTTTAACATAACATACTTTTTCCAAATTTGGAATGGCATGGAGATGAGATGGAAGGTCGATTTGGAACTCTCCATAGCTATCTGTGCTGCCTAATTTGGCCATTGTTTTCTTTGTTTTCCTCCCGCTTGCACCACAGAAAACAGCCACTGAAGCACCTGCAACAAATGTTAACTGAAAGTGAAGTTCTCAAGGTTTTTCTTCTTGTTATATCCTTTTCTTTGTCTCCTACTTGTTATTATATATTAAATGTATTTCATTCAAGGCAAGTGTCGTTTATAGTACTAAAGTAAAGTATAGGAAAAAAATTATCAACATATACTTTTTCGGCACCAAAATAATTACGGGCACACGCGGTAGCTGTTAATTGGCAAAAATATGGAATTTGAATAGAAACATTTTTTATATTTGGATAAATGTTAAAATATGTTTTTATTTTATTTTTCAACAGAAGTAAAGCAGAAGTTATTTTATTTTTCAACAAAAGTAATGCAGAAGCCAGTGGGTTTATTTGCCTTTTATATCTATACTATATTATAATAGTTGAGAGGGTTAGAAAAATCGTTTGTCAGAAAACATCAACTTTTCTTTTTTAATTTTACCATTTTCTTCACATTTCTTTCACATGTTGACTGATAGGATCCTCAATCCTCATATCTCATATAAGAAAGCAAAACAATGGAATGCATACAAATATGAATAAAAATACCCAGAGTAAGCCTCTGTTGCCCTCTGACTATGCTAGTAACATCTCAAATGGAAAATATGCTGAACCCTTCCCTACCTAGCTAACCGACCCAACTGACTTAAGCCCATAATACTAGAGGTCTAAAGTAAACAATTTTGTTAATGGGCTTCTGTCCAATTCTTCTAAGCCCAATTTCCAAGTCCGTACCAACTAACTTCTCCCACGTAAATATAACTTCCGTCATAACTTTCTTTTCACATTTCTTTAATATCTGAGCTAACTTTTCACATGTTTGCTTGTATTTAATTACTTATTTTTTTAATCATATTTTTCATCGTACAATTCATTTCAGTATGAAATATATAAATATTTTGAAAAACATCCCGTATGAAATTATGTTGTGATCATTATTGTATACACGCATTAGTATTTAATAAAATTTACACATTAATGTTATAAATGAATGAGTCATTTTTTTGTTTCTTTATTTCTTTATTTGTTTTTTCTTTAATAAGGGAGAAATTTTTTATAATTGATCTTGAACTTGAGATCTAACATCAAATTGAATCACTGGTATCGTATAATCTATAAGACGTCATAGATTCATACGTGAACGAATGAGTTTCTTTGTTTTTGTTGTTTGTTTATTTATTTATTTTTTTTTGTTTTTTGGAGTTGAGAGATAAATTTATTATAATTGATCTCAAATCCGAGACCTTAATCTCAAATTTAAACCTTAACATGAGAAGATCTATAAGCTATCGATACCGGTGCATGTCAAGCAGGTGTGGAACTCGTTGTTTTCAAAGAAAGGAAAAGAAACTAAAACTTGAAAGTTGTTACATGGTTTGGTAGCTTAACGCTCCATATAGAAACCATACTTGCACGTTATTCTTTTGATTAACTAGTTGATGCTTGATTTAAAATAGTATCAACTTAGTAATCATGAAATAATGGAACTGTAATCACGCCAAATGATTAGGAAAATACTAATAATCATCGCAATTTGGCGGTAAATATGACTTGTATATATTCAGACATAATTTTCTAAAGATTCTTATCATATCTCATTTGCGTGAAAAATTAAAAGATCAAAAGCAATAATTAAATTAGAAGATTTGAAAATACTTCTAACCAATATCATTAATCCCTTCCCACGTAGCTGAATCATAGGATCCCTCTTCCCTACTCTTAAAATATTGGGCTATGCTTGAATAAATACTTTTAAAACATTTATATAAAAAATTTTTATGAAATATTTTAAAAGCTGTTTTCAGAAATAAATGTGTTTGGACAACTATTTTTAAAAAATGGATTTACAATTAAAATTTAGTATGTTTTGATTTTCATTAACAATATTGCATTCAATTCTAAAACCATAAAAAAACACATATCAATTTTCTTTAAAAACTATACTTGGATAACATTTTTTTAAAATATTTTTTGAAACATTTTACAAAATTTTTGTCGAAACACATATTTTAAATTTTTTTCACTTATAAAACTCTAACGTTTTTAAAATACTCGTCTAACGAAACCTTATTATTATTTTTTGAAATATCTTTAGGTAATTTCAACAATTTTTTAAGATTAAATGCAAGTGATCATTTTGCTGTATTGATTGAAATGCATTTATTTAGGAGAAAGAAAAATTGTAAAAAATAATTTTTTATTTTTATTTTTATTTTTGAGAAAGAAAAAGATCAATATACATGCAGAAATTGTTGCGACTGAAGAATAAACTAACTAAAATTACCCGAGACCGGATTTGGATGGACTTCTGGCTTGGCATTTGCTGCAGTGCTTTCATGGCAGAGAAGTTTGCCACTGATCACAACGGTAGAGAGCTTCTCTTCTCCATAACCAGCCCAGTTAACCAACACTTGATCGACTTCCGTTCGCGTTCTTCCGGCTGATATCACCGGAGTTTCGATCAGAATCATGAATAAAACAAACGTTGAGAACATGATCACCGGAGCTTAAACTTTGTATGGAAGCAAAGATATTGAGAATGAAGGGAAAATGAAGTGGAAGCTACTACGTTAGGGTTGTATATGTATGCAAGGGACATCATATTCCAAATTACCATATTGTCCTCGATTTATATATACATGTTTCTTGATTGATGTTTGCGTTTCAACTTAAAATTTAATTATAGCTTCTCAGGTTCTTTCATTAGAACTACAAATCTTTAAAATAAAGTAATGGAGTTGGGCAGTCGCGGAATTCGGATAACGATTAAGGTAGTTTTTGGAATTGTCTTTAAGAAGCACTTTTGTATTTTTTCTTCACATAATTTAAACTTTTAAAGTAAAATCTTTTGAAATGAAAAACTCAAAAGTGTTTTTTAAAATCAATCTCAAACACTACGTACATAAGACACGACATACATAAGTTGTAGTATGTTGAAGAGCATTAGTATTTTGAAATAAATTGAGTGTAGTACCAAATATAAGATAATAATGATGTTGAATTTCATCTTTTGTATCAAAGGGTGATTCAGAGAATTAAGTATGGGAGTTGAGAAATGGAAGGCTAACTGCTTAGGTTGGTAGCCTAATACCCTTACCGAATAAGCATCGCTTTATTAAGTAAGCTAAATTTATAGAACGTTGTATCCTTGGGTAAACAAGCAAATATTCCAGTATATACGTTAGTCAAGCATATCCCAACAATATAGGAAAAATTGCAAATTTAGTCATATATGTTTGTTACTTTGCGATTTTGGTCCTCTATGTGTTTTCACATTTCAGTTTTAGTCTTGCATGTTTTGATTTTTGGCAATTTCGATCCTTTTTATTCGAAAATGTTTACGTGACACTGTACACGTCAGCTCCACATCACCACTGAATTGGTGCCACGTCAGCGCCACGTCGGAAAAAGGACTAAAATTGCCAAAAAAAATAAAGATAGCGGATTAAAACTGAAATCTGAAAATATAAAGGACTAAAAACGCAAAGTGATAAACATACATGACCAAAAAAGCAATTTTCCCTAGCAATATACGATCAATATATATATATATATTATCGTTACTATTATATAATAGCTGCACATCTCATATAACCTTTTTGGTGTAGTCAAACCACTCTAAAATTTCTTCTCTATCCCAAAATTTAACCCAAAAGCCATGTACGGATGTTATATTTTAAATGACTAAATTATTTTTGTGAATAATATTAACGGTACAACAAATATTGTGTTAATCGATATTTAAAAAACAATAATATCATGAAATTTTGATGTTTTATCGCGAAATTTTGTATTTAATATTACACGTGAGATTTTGATAAATTAAATTCTTGTATTGATTTTTTGTCTTGTAAGATTTGAAGTACAAATTTCGTTGTATCTGTAACATCACTCTTATTTTTCGTCCCTCTAAAACATGTCTATCCCTTTTTCGCTTTAATTTATTCAATATTTATCGATTCTTATTAAATTTTTTATACTCTCTTTTAGTCATAAAAAAGTGTTTTATAAAATAAGAAAAATAATATTATCACTTTACTTATATGAATTATGATCATTATTTTCACTATTAGTATGATACTATAGAGTTTGAAAAGATTATCTGATGATCTTTAATTTCCCTAATTTTATTTCCTTGGTTGTCCGATATATGCCATATACTTTTCTTATTAGGATAATATATACAAATTAAACTGAACAAATTAAACTAATAAAAACAATCTTATCCGGTTTTAACTCTTATTTTTAGACTCTAGTTCTGTTCTAATATGAGTTATTACTATAATTACATTATTCCACATGGATAAATCACGATTACATTAGTGTTTACATTGGATTAGATGTTAATGGTCAAATATTTAAAATTAATGGTTGATGATGACGAACTTGACAATATCAGTTTAAATATTAATTTTGGGTTAAAATACATACGCACATGAATTTCAATAATAAATTATATCATCTTTTTATGAGAGACATCAAAATAACAAATCAAGATGAAATCACTCGCATTTAATGTACATACTATTTTCCATTTAAAATCGACGTGTTTAATGCAAATCTCGATCCTAATCCATCCTATAAATTGGTATATATCATGTTAACTTGAATTTTGAAACAAAAGTGGATGGGATCATGGATGAATTTGAGCAAAGAGGATGTGCTTTGATTCTAATGGTTTTACTCTTAGTTTTGGCGATAGTCATATTTCCTCATTACATGAAGCCCGAGCCTCCCTCTTCCTTGGCTCTTTTCTTTTCACTTTTCCCTTTAAGTGTTTTGCTTTACACATTATTCTTGGTGCTTTTTGTTTGGTAAATTTCTTCAGTCTCCCTCTCTTTGTATGAAAATCAAAGTCCATAATTTTTTTTAATGTATTTTTTCTTGTATATATAGATTAGTAGTCAGTTTGTGCAATTTCTTGATCATCTACATCCAATTTACTGAATTTATTTTCATAACATATGACGCGCGCATGTGACGATAGTTTTAAATCTCATTAATGTGAAAGATGATACGTTACTTATTATATATTTTTGTTTTATCTAACAATATTATTTAACTCAGAGTGATAGAAATGATTCAGAGCCGGTAAGTGTAGACTCTAGTGATTCGGATTCCCATGCATTGAGTCGTTTTTTCTTGTTTTTTTTTTTAAACAAAAACAAAAGCATGGAGCATTACTTTTTAATTATATATCTCATAAATAAATTGTTTTTATCACTTTTCTTTAAAACTGTCAAAACGGGCCGGATAATGGATCGAGAAATTACAAACAAATCTACTTTATTTTTGTGTGATATATGGACGAGTCAGTCCGCCCAATCCTATTTTGATGGCTTTTGTTTTCTTGAAGGGGTTCAAATTAGAGGATCCTCTTCGAATAACATGATAATTGACTATGATAATTTGATTTCCTGCAATCCAAGCTTTAGAAATTAGAATAATGATTTCTCAAAAGTAAATATTAAAATAAGAATGGCGTAAGGGGGACAAAAATGCTAATAAAGTTGCCATAATATAAGTTAATTATTCACCTCAGGACAAGGATTTTTATAATTATGTTTGTTTAAATGGATGCTAATTATTTATGTACAATATATTATATATGTAAGGGTGGGTTTTTTGGTATATCGTACCAAAAATACCTGTATGAAAAAAAAAATCATATCGATATCGATATCGAAATTCAAAAATTTTGATATGAAAAAATCATGTTGATACCGTACACAGATATCGAAAAAAACTCTATATACCAAAAAAAATATCTATATATCAAAAACATTTCGTTACGATATCTTGATAATTCGGTATTTTAGTTTGGTATGTCAGCCCTAGATATATGTACCCATTGATTATTGTATTCTCGCGTATCATTCGTCGGTAGTATTTTTATCACAAAGAATATTGTGTAAGCTATTCGTGCACGTCAATTATTTTATTAAAAAAATAAAAGTATACTTGTTGTTATAAGTAAATAAGTGAGATAATTAATTAAGAAAGTAATAATTTAACAATTCTTTCAACTATAAAACAATATAATTTGAGTATTATCCAAATCTATGTCACTATCTTCATCAAGACTATCCATGGTTGGAAAGTTTCTACTATCAAAGTTTGTTGAATATCGTGCGCTATTTGTGTAAATCGCAAAAATTAAACGTTATATAGCGCTTGACATTAAAATTAGGTTATAGCGCGCTTTTTAAAAGCACTGATCTATCATGAATCAATATAAATGTATATTGATATTTGAAAATGCGCAAACCAAAAAGATTAGATGATAAAACAATATATATATATATATATTATATAGGGAAAATAAGTTTTTTAGTTTAGTAACTTTACCTCCTTTGGGTTTTGGTCCATTAACTCTTCCGATGTGGATTTTGGTACACTAACTTTGCATTTTCAATATTTTTTGGTCCAACTACATATGTGTCAGCTTCTGATTGGTCAACGTCATCATTTTGGACCAATCAGAAGTTGACACGTATGCCGTTTGACCAAAAAACACTAAAACATGGACAAGTTAATTGATCAAAAAACTTATTTTTCCTATTATATATATATATATATATATATATATATATATATGAATTTAGTGTAGAAGTATGTTAGAAATCAATCAGAACAATCCGATATCCCGAGAATATTTTTCAGACAAACAAACACACACAGCAACTCATGAACACAATACCAAAAAACCACACAACTAGGGATGTAAATGAGTCGAGCCGAGCTTTTGAATGTTCAAGCTCGATTCATTTATAAACGAGCCGAGACCGAGCTTATTTAACGAATATATTCATTGCTCACGAGCTTATTCGAGCTTTTATCGATTCTAAACGAGCTTAATATATTTAAACTATAAATTTAAATAATTATTAAATTAATTAAAAACTAAATTTATATTTGAAAAAAATATAATATTATTATTAAAATTTGTAATTTATTCTAATAAATTAATTTTTATATATTTTTCAATATTTTTCATAAGTAAAGTGTAAATTTATAAATTAAATATCAATACTATTATTTTTTCGTCTAAGAGATGACTTACGAGCTTGTTAACGAGCATGTTCACGAGTTAACGAGCCGAATATTGTAAAGCTCGAGCTTGGTTCGTTTGCCTTACGAGCCTTATTAAACGAGCTCGAACGAGCTTTTATCGAGCCGATACCCGAACAGTTCGCGAACTATTCGTTTCATTTACATCCCTACACACAACTCAAATCAAACACCAACTCATGCAAAAGCGAATAAACGACACAAGTATTTACGTGGTTTGACAAATAATTTGCCTACGTCTATGGGAAAACAACACAACACTTTTTATTAATCACGAACAGATGAAATCTAAACTCAAAAAACCCGAGCTTATTACACAACCAGACCAGACAACTCTAACGCTAGATACAGACACAATTCAAGCTTTTGATCATTGAATTCTTTCCGTCACAATCTGCGCCTCAGTTCTCTCCTCTGAATTCTCTCTTTTTTTCTCTCTCAATTATTTTTTGGAGGTTGAAGAATTTGATTTTCTGTTGTTTTGGTTACGGTTGCTTCCATGTGCTTATATAAAGAAAACCCATCGATTTTCTTCTTGGGCTTTAGGTCAACACCTTACTAAGGCCCAATCTCAAAGTCAACATGGTCCAATCCGATAAGTCTTCTCACATCAGTCTGGTCTGCTCCGCACCATGTCCAATAATGTTCGGTTTCTCTTTTTCGCTATGCCATTTTGGTCTGGAGAACCAAGCAAAGTATATTGGGCAAGAATCCCATGTTCTTGGAGAAACTTTGCAAACGGACCAGGTGCTTGTCCATTCTCGGTGTATCTACCATAATATTCTCCACCTCTATCGGTCCTCACAATTTTAATACGTTTTCCGCATTGCTTCTCCACTTCGGCCTTGAAAACCTTAAAGGCATCCAAATCTTCGTTTTTGTTATGAAGCAAGTAGATATACATGTATCGTGAGTAATCATCAATGAAAGAGATGAAATAGTTCGGATTTTGCATGTCCATGTCTGGACAACATATATCTGAATGTATGATTTCAAATATGTCTGTACTCCTCTTGGCACACTTTTTAGACTTGTTGGTCTGCTTTTCTATGCAGTCCACATAAGTTTCAAAATCAGCAAAATCTAAAGTACTAAGTACTTCATCTTTTACTAATCTTTTTATTTTCTCAATGGAAATATGTCACAATCTCTGATGCCATAATATAGAGGAATCTTCATTTATAACACATCTTTTAATACCTCCCTGAACATGCATAGTGGTATTTGTATTATTTTGTAAAGAAAGAGAGAAAAGATCATCAATAATTGTACCATTTCTAATAAGATTGGATTTATAATTTATATTTATTGAGTTATTCAAAAACTGAAAAAATAACCAAATGGTACAAGTCTTGAAACAGAAATTAAATTCCTAGAGAACCCAGGAACATAAAATGTCTTTTCTAATTTAAAAATATAACCACTATCCAAAACTATGCAGCAAGTCTCAATAGCCTCCACAAGCGGAGACATCTTGTTTCTTGAATAGATGTTTTGCTCATTTTCCAGAGGTTTCCTTAGGTTTTGCATACCTTGCAAGGTATTTGTAACATGGATTGTAGAACCAAAATCAATTCACCAAGTGTTATAATCATATCAACCATATTAGATTCATAACAGACAAATGAGATTGGAATACCTTTTTTTCTCTAGCCATTCATGGAATTAGAGCAATCCTTCCTCATGTGTCCTTTCTTTTTACAGAAAAAACACTTGGATTCCTTCTTGATTCCTCCTTGGGGCGGTATTTTACCTTTTCCTTTCTTATTGACCTGATTCTGATTCTTTCCTTTTATCGTCAGTAGTGCATTCTCACCCGATTTTATTAACAATATCCCTTCTTCTTGAACACACATGGTCATAAGTTCATTAATTAACCATTTATCTTTATGTGTGTTATAAAAAATTTTAAAAGGACCGTATTGTTGTGGAAGGGTATTCAAAATGTAATGCACCAAGAAAGTTTCAGATATATCCACCTCAAGTATCTTCAGTCGAGCCGCTATATCCCGCATTTTCATGATGTGCTCGTGCACACCTCTCACATTGGTGAGCCTTAATGAAGAGAATTTCATAATTAGGGTGCTGACAAGTGCCTTATCTGAAGACTGAAATTGTTTATCAATAGTCTTCAGTAATTCTTTGATATTATTATGCTGATCGACAGAACCACGCATACCAGCAGAGATCTTGGTTTTTATGAACATTACGCAGAGTCGATTAGATCGCTCCCACTTTTCATAAAATCAACATCATCCAAAATGTTGTTTTCAGTAATAGCAGGTGGTTCGTATTTCCGAATAACATAATCAATATTCATCCACCCTAATTGAAGAAGAATTCTCTCCTTTCATATTTTATAATTATCGTCCTTTAGTTCGAGAATATCACATTTCATATCAGAAAAACTCGCAGGTTGCATAACTGCATAAAAATATATATGCTTATAACTTTAAAATTTTGAGGTAAATTTCATGTTTAAAAAATATGTCATAAAAATCTAGTGACATAAAACTTGCATGTGTGCTAAAATTTTAATTCAATAAGATTTTTATGTAACTTTATAATAAAACTATCAAAAATAATTTTTCTTAACTCCTGTGGGTAAATTAAGAAAAATATAATTTTGATATTTTATTCTAATTAATCACATAAATATAATAAATATCCATGTGGGGTAAAATTCATCATATTTATGCAATTAATTACAATTTATGTCCATTATGTGATCCAAATCAACTTAATGCATAATTTTACATAATTAATGGTGCTGAGGCTAAACCTTAATTATTTAAAATTATACGGTTCACCAGACAAAAATTTTGGCTTCACTTAATATTTTATAATAATAATTAATTAGTAACATAATCAAAACTTTCTAAGAGTGCTTCCAGTTGATAGGTATGGCGAGGCCTTTTTAAAAACCTATCTTCTAGACATAGCAACGTTCATCAGGGAGCCCAGTCGCAAGTCAAGACAGTTTAAACCGGTCTGTGAAAAACTCTTCCAAATCATGTTTTATAATATCACCTCATAATTATTATTCAACTCCATAATGTGAATTTTATGCCAAAAATTTTTCATCAAAAATTTTATTCACATTTTAAACATAAATTGTTCATATTAAATTATAAATAACATAATAATAATTTAATATGAACATAATGTAAATAAAACCAATATTTTCCAATATAGTTATATTTAAAATCAAGAATATAAATGCAAAGCATAATGTTAAATTTGCATGTTAATCAGAGAAATAAATATCCATAATATTTGACATATAACATGCAAAATTACCTTGTAAACATGTATTAAAAATTGTCATAGCACAATAATTTATAAACACATTGTTTCCTATATACACCCACACGTGTATATGCATGCAATTGAACCATTCAAATATATATATGCATATATATATTAAAAAAAATCAAACTTGCCGACACATGTATCGGCTCATTTATTGAATCACATGGATTTGTCAACACAATTATCAAATGCATAATATATCCGAATTCAATTCACTCACAATTCATCTTTTTCGTTGCAAAATTCAAAATTTACAGAAAGCTTTTCTCCTTCCTCCGAAAACACTCGGACAGAAAAGTTTCAAAATTTTATTTTCTTAAATTTACCAAAATCTTATGTCCACTTTTCGATTCTCAATACATGCTTCAAAAATATTTGCATATCAAAATTTGAAAATCAATTTTCCGAAGTTTCCGTACCAAGGATCGAGCAAAATGAAGAACAAATATATTAACGGCAGAGGTATCATGGCTCTGATATCAAATGTTAGGCCATCTCCAACCCATATCCTCTATATTTCATCTTCTATCCTCTAAATAGATATTCGTGATCTCTATTTTCAAAAAATTTCTTCAACCCATATCCTCTAAATATTACCAAATACTCCATTTTCTATTTTATTTTTTAAAAACATATATATTTATATAATAAAAAAATTACATAATATGTTTTTCAACTATATTAATTGGATATGGTTAAAATTAAAATCGTGTAATATATTAATAATTATGTATTATAATGTTAAACATATTAAAAAATTAAATTTACACGACTCGTTATTTTTTTAAAAAAATATGCATTTATTTGGTAATTAAATTGCAAACACATGAAAACAGTTGCATTGCACACAACATAAACATTAATCATACAAACAAAATAAAAATTAGCATAAACATAAACAACACATAAAAGTTTAAAGAACAATACATCAATTGACAATTAGGAATACTAAAATTCTGAATTACTATATTCCTCCCACAAATGGTCGATAAGAGCATCCCGAAGTGCATAGTGAACCGACTTATCTTTTATTTGACGATGTCGTGCAAGAAACTCTTGAAATCGAACATGCTCATCATGTGCCATTTCAACATATGGGGTGGGTGCTTCGCGATAATTTGTGACTGATACATGCTCATTCTTTTCATCTTCAATAATCATATTATGCATTATTATGCATGTGGTCATGATATCATGCAAGACTTGTTTGCTCCATAATCGGGCTGGTCCAGTAATTATTGCCCACTTTGATTGAAGTACACCAAATGCGCGTTCAACGTCTTTTCGACAACTTTCATGTCGTGCTGCAAAATATTGTCTCTTCGGACCTTGTGGATTGTGAATTGTTTGCACTAGAGTAGCCCACTTTGGATATATACCGTCGGCTAGATAATATCTCACTATGTATTCTTTTCCTTGTATAACATAGTTAGCGGGAGGAGCTACCCCGTTGGCCAAATTAGCAAATAAATGAGATTTTGACAACACATTAATATCGTTGTTTGAACCTGGCAAACCAAAATATGCATGTCATATCCATAACTCGTAATCTGCTACGGCCTCCAAAATGATAGTTGGTTTTCCGCTACGACCTGTATATTGTCCAGCCCAACCGGTAGGACAATTTTTTCATTTCCAATGCATACAATCGAGGCTTCCCAGCATCCCCAAAAATCCACGTTGTTTTCCAATAAGGAGAATCCTTTCAATGTCCTCGGTATTGGGAGACCGAAGATACCAGTCACCAAACACCTCCACCATAGCCCGACAAAATCTTTTCAAAATTTCAATTGCAGTAGACTCATCGATTTTAATATACTCATCCGTTGAATTTGCCGATGTACCATAAGCTAAGATTCGCAATGCAGCAGTTATCTTTTGGTGTGGTGACAACCCGGGCCTCCCTAATCCATCTACTTTCTGAACAAAGTAATTGTCATGTTTTTCAACGGATTCCATAATTCGCAAGAATAGGCGGTGAGACATTCGAAAATGTCGTTTGAACATTGACTCATTGTACATCGAAGACTCTGAAAAATAGTCAGCAAATAAGCGTTGATCAGCGGCCAATCTATCTCGATTAATCACAATATGGCCAGGAATTGATCCTCCATGTTGCAAATTATCGCTTTCTTGGAAGTACTCGGTGGCAACGGTAGCACTAATTAGTTGACTTAAAACCATTTGTTGTTGGTCAATGAGATGAAACTCATTCTTTATCATGACACTAGGTTGCTCTTCACCATCAGATGGTGGCGAGGGTGCATTGAAAGAAAAATTTGAAGGACCTCCCTCATGAAAATTCATTTTCAGTAGGATGTGTAAATGAAGACCAAGTCCTGGGTCTTAAATACTCATATTCAGTAGGATGAATAAATGTCACGGAATATCTAAAATTGTATGTTTACAATAAAAAAACACAAAAATGGTGTGTCTAGTTGGCCACTACTCACGGGTAGTGACAAGTGATGCGACTAGTCATTTATGTATATAACATATATTTACATTTTTTTTAGAATATATATATACATATTTTAATACTTGATTATACATAAATGTCACGGGTTGTGTCATTGAAATGGAATCCAATAATGGATTATCCACTTGTTTCATTTTATTTACAATAAAATACTCCATTATTTGTCTATTTGCAAGTACTCATATTTTCTACTAGCAGCTGGCATGGGTGTGTCTAGTTGTCCACTACTCACGGGTAGTAACAAATGATGTGACTGGTCATGTACAATACACACATATAAAGGTCATGTATATATATATTTACATATTTTAATACTTTATTTGCAAGTAGTCATGTCTTCTAGTAGCAGCTGGCATGGGTTGTCTAGTCGCGATCAGAGACAACTCAATACTCAATTATTGCACAGCTTTATCACGTGTTGTCTACAATCGTGCAATGAAAGACATAAAAGATGTGATGTCTAGTTGGCCACTACTCACGGGTCTTGATGACTGATTTGACTACTCATCTGTACACATAACATATCTTTGCATATTTTTTTAAAACTTAGTTATCTAAATATACACCTTTCAGATTCAATTTGCGTATCTCAAGAAACATACATCCAAGTAAGTTGATTAGAAGCGTCAGATCATATATCCTTTAATATTAACCGTTAGACCATATTTGTTATCCAAAATTGTTGAGCTATAAATAAAAGTGACATTCTTAGCATTCACATATATCAGATACATAAACTAATTATTTACTATCAAATGACTTCATCTAAACGCGGTGTTGCTTTCTCAATCGAGGAGGACAAACTCCTTGTCACGGCGTATCTTGATGTCCCCCAAAATCCAATAATTTGTATAAACCAATCACGTGATAAGTTGTGGTCGCGAGTTGCAGCAACCTACAACGAACAAGTCACTGATAGCTCAGCAGAGCCTCGTACTATTAAAGCCCTCCAATGCCGCTGGTTCAACATAAACAAGATTGTTCAAAACTTTAGTTCATGTGTTAGCCAGATGGAACATAGCCGTCCAAGTGGTGCTTCTGAGAAAGACATTGTGAGTAGTAAATTTTGTTAGAATATATATTTCAAATGAATTTTATTTTTACAGTATGTAACTAAGATACAAATTATATGTGGTTGTAGTTGGATCGAGCAAAAGAATTATTTAAGCAATCATCTGGGTTGACTTGGAGGTTGGATCATGTTTGGCAGTTACTTAAAGATCAAGAGAAGTTTAGACCATCCAACGTTGTTTTACCTAATTTTGTACCAAACCATGGGAACATCGATTCATCCCAATCAGACTATTCTCCCAACACAGAATCACCAACACCCGATTCTCCAGTTTTATCCGGATTTGCTATAAACCTGGATGAAGATAGCCCATCAGGGGGTTTTAAGCGTCCAATTGGCATAAAAAAGGCCAAAGGAAAAAGAAAAACTAATGAAGAACACTCGAATGACCTTTCCATAATGGCCAAATGTAGTGAGAAAATGGTGGCTGTGATGAAGAATGCTGAGATCCATCGAAAAGAGCTCATTGATATTGAGAGACAAAGAAATGATATAATAGCCGAGAAGGAAGATAATAAAATACTATTGTTGAACCTCATGTCTGTTGATGAGTCAGTGCGTCCATACTTGATCAAACAGCAAAAAAACATTTTTAAGAAAAGACTAGCAAAGGGGGATAGTTCCGCTGGGAATTTTGCACCTTTCGGACAATTTTTTTGGAGGAACTTCACCACTCGGACCCAACCTATCGGACTACTAGTTTATTTTCTTGATTACGACGAGTGTGTTTATTTTTATTGTTATTTGTGTTTTTTTTTGTTGGTGATTTATTCTCGTGTCAAAATAATCGCATGGTTTCCAAGTTATATTAAGTCGACAAAATGTTTGTAGTAAATCGTGTTTTGAATAAAATGTTTGTGCTAAATTGTTTTGTGTGTTTCTAATTACTTTGTTCATAATTTCCATTTAATGTTATTTAAAAATAATAAAATTACAATTAATTTATTGAAAAATTATAAATAAAACAAATAAAATTTAATTAAACTAAAAAAATTAAACACTGAAATGAATTTTAAAAATAAAATGGGAGAACACTCAAAATAATAAAAATTAGACCAATTTACCAAGTAATATTTAATATAAAAACTGAAAATAATTTAAAATAGGGACTAAAAAATAAATTCATCATTTTCAAGGTCTAAAAAATAATTTTGGAAGATGTCATTTTTGTAAATATGTCATCCTCCAAATCCATCCTCTATTTGAACAGTGATCCTCCAAATATGGAAGATCACTGTAACATCCTCCAAAATGGAGGATGCAAATAGAGGATGGTTGGAGGCCAAACCATCCTCCATTTTGAAGGAATCCTCCAAAATGGAGGATGGTTGGAGATGCTCTTAGGATTTTTCTCAATAATCATGTTTATACAAATATATGAACATGATAAACAATATGCGGAAGCAAGATCGAGCGTTACCTCCAGTCATCGAATAATTTGTAAGTGTGCTGTTTTTCTCTTCAGTTGAAGCCTTCTAAACACTCCAACTCTCTCGCAGATGGTGTATTTGTGTTATTATGAGTTGTGTATTTAGGGAGCTCAAGAGCCTCGGTATTTATAGGCAAATTCTCATATCATCAATGAGTATTCGGGAACACGAGATTCAAATAAGTATGCGTTGCGTGTCTCACTTTTCTGAATATGAGACGCCATATGCACAGTATTAAAGTATGGCGCACGGCATCGGTCGTCACCGCTTTCATCATCATATATATCTCGTTTTAATTATGTGACATATTTTCTTACATTCACTGCTTCTTAAGTAGATGCTTGTAATTAGATCACGCTTGTTTAGTTTAACGTACTTGGTAATTCGATCGATTTAGTTCTTGATATTAGTTTAATATCTTTTGTGGTAATGTCAGTCCAGTACTTTGGCGTTATCTTCCTTTATGATATCAATTTAACATTTTCATCCCAATATCAGTTTAATTGACTTCTTTCGATATGATCAGTTTGGTTAATTTTGATTCGCAAACACCAAAATTTGATTTCCAACACTTGTGCTCCATTTGAAACGACAATGTCTTGAATAAAATAAGTTATGAATAAAAGTGAAACAAAAAACATAAAAAGGAAAGGAAAAAAAATCGCATTACTTTGAAGTTATAAGAAAATATACTTTTTTGTTAAATAGTAGTATATATTTACTACTCTAAAAAAGTAGTATATATTTACTTTTTTTAAATAACGAAAATAAATTTATAATGATTTTTCAAAAAAATATAAATTTACAGTCATTTAATTTGAAATATCATATTTCAGTTATCAATTTTATCACAAAAATTACAGTAATTATTGGATAAAGTTTGGATGATTATAGAATTTATAAAGAGTCCAAATATATTTTTTAAATATATATAAAGTGATCCTTATAGTTATTAAATTTTGTCATATAGTTATTTTTTTGACAATTGTCATATAGTTATTAACAACAAATAAGAAATGAATAGGAATGAATTTTTTTTAATAAAAAAACAAAAATAAATAGGAAAAGAACTACATTTACTTTTCTTTCAATGAAAGCAATCTCCGTTTAATATTATAAAAATCAAGTATTTAATTTAATTTGAGCATCACAACTATAAAAACCCATGTATCATCACTCGAATTTCACCAGCAACCCAAGGCAAAAAATATGGCATCCAAATGTCTCTCATTGCTTGTCGTCGTCTGCTCCATCCTTCTCGCTTCCGCTTCGATCGAAGCCGCCCTCGGCGGTTGGCAGACGATAAAGAACGTGACGGACCCAAAAGTGGTGGAGATCGCGGAGTTTGCCGTGAAACAACACAACAACATGCATGTCAGTGGCATGTTACGGCTTGTGTCGGTAGTTAAAGGAGAAACTCAAATCGTTAATGGTATTAATTACAAGCTCGTCGTCTCCGCCGCAGATGCCGCCGACCTGATGACACAGAGCAATTATCAAGTGGTTGTTTTGGACAAGCCTTGGATGAAAGAGAGGAACCTCATTTCCTTTGTGAAGATTGCAGCTTAATTAATATAATATATATATATATATATATATATATATATATGTGTGTGTGTGTGTGTGTATTCATGAGCTTGCATGTGGAATTAATAAAATTTTAGCTTTTGATCATGAGTTGTGCAATTTGGTGTTGTTCATATATAGCCGAGATTAAATTCAACCAAACTTTTTGAAAAACATTGATCGATCGACCACTTGAAGATTTTAAAGTTCTTAATCATGCAAAATAAAGATACATATATAAAAGCTTACTGCTAGCTGCACCGAACAATGTGTAAGTGAACAATTGATGAATTCAAATATATTCAAGATCACATGCAAAAATCATAATGGATGTTTGCATGGCATGTCGTCTCCAGAAAATTGAAGGTTCTAAGCTAATTTTTAGGATAAGGTATTGACCGATTATTTCGGTATTAAAAATAATTACTGGCAAGTGTACCATGTCAAGTTATAATATAGTTGGACAGAGTCCAAGTCGATCCCACAGAAACTAATGTTTAAATACTAAGATATAGACTATTCAAATTAATCTAGGCTAAATAAAATGAAGGATTTTTCTGAACTATTAAACTAATTAAATTAAAATAAATTATTTTAAAACAGAAACTTAAATTAAATTAAAAGAGCAGAAAAGCTTTAAGACTGATTCAAATTTTAGGAAAACGACCAGGAACACACAACGGTACCAGACATCGATAATTGCCACGTATTGGATTTAATCAAACAAAACTCATTTATATTCACGACGAAATTCCCTAGAATAATTATTAACCAATTTCTAGAATTAATAACCCTATTTTCATTTAACAGTCCAATTACTTCTAAATGAATTTAATTAAACAAAAACGCATTCACGAGTTATGGAATTTCAGCTTTCGCCTAAAATCGCACACTGAAACAAATACTATTTCTAGTCGGTTTAACCATGTGTTGATCAATATTTTTGAAGCTAAATTTCAATCTTTTCTTTTTCAAGTCCAGATCGAACGACATACATGCAATTAATTGGCCAGATTAAAAGCAAGAATTATGCACAAATATTAATCAATAAATATTCCATAAATCAAAATTCAATCAATCCGTTCCATGAAAAAAAAATCAATAGTCTGGCCCTATTGTGGCCCCGGTCAAAAGACGACTACTCCATAATAATAAAATCAAACAAAAGTTTCATGTTTGAATTCATAATAAAATAAAACAGAAAAAGAGGAAAAGAAAATTCTCAGCAATAGTGTCGAATCTTTCTTGCGTTGCGCGTTTCTTCTCTTCCAAGCTCCAGCCGTCAAATCCCAAAAATCTCTCCAAAATTTATCAGTCTAAAATAAGAAGTTCAAAAGTCCTCTCTAATTAGGGCTTGATTCCCTTTTATACCTCCTCTTTTTTTTCGTCCAAAATAATATTCAATGTAGCCCAAAATAATCAGAGTTCCAAAATTCTCAAATTCTGCGCGAATTATTTTTTTCCATATTTGCGATGTACACGGACCCCGGACATGGTCCGTGCCTAGGTCCGGGCATTAAAAACTCCAGCCCAAACATTTTACGAAGCCACACGAACCCTCTTCCAGAAGGTGCACGGGGTCCGTGCATTTTTTCGTGATGAACATCTCAAAAGCCAATGGTACACAGACTCTTTTCCAGAATGTGCACGGGGTCCGTGTATTATTTTTCTTCCAATGTCTTTTGCATCGAACATGCACAGACCCTCTTTCAAAGTATGCACAGGGTCCGTGTTATTTCCTTCCTTCAATTCTCTTGGCGACTTAAGATTTTTTCATGTTCTTCGGCCAAGATCCAACGTGGCATTGAATTGTTTGACTTTTTCTTCAATATTCAGTTCTTCTCAAATCTTAGTCAAACATACAAACATAGAAAATATGACGATTTATGCACAAAACTCGGAATATAAATGCCAGATAAGCACGAATACGACAAAATAAAGTGCCAAATAAGCTATAAAATTCGTGCTTATCAAATCCCCCACACTTAGCTTTTGTTCGTCCTCGAACAAATCAGAAGAAATTAGAAATGAAAAATATCGACACAAAGTGGCACAATCAAAACCTTTCAATCTACCAAATCTCGTCACACCCAATCAAAAGCTCATACTTCGAAAATCACAAGCCTCGCTTTCGTCGCAATTTAAAACTCGAACACTACCCAGAAAAGATCAACAGAATGAGACGTGTGTAGTGTGAGTGTCAGAACTTATACTCCTCAAAAGTTTTTCGATTTAAAGATCTATCATGTTTATTCACCAACTAAAATTTTTCTTTCTTTTTCTCGCCCCATATGCTTATCTTTCATATCCCTCTCTACTAAATGTGGAATAATTATGACTCGGTCAATAGGTCTTTTAAGCTTATAACGTTCGGCCATGGTTCACGGCTACAATAAAGGATAGGAAAGCAAAAATGAGAGACAACAAACAAGTTGCCATTTAGCGCAATTAAAAAGCTCCATTCCCCATCTATTATTGAATTTCATCACCTTTTTTTGATTCATCAATACAACCATTCTCTTCTTCTTTTTCCTCCTTTTCTTTTCAATACCCCTTAAAAATTTTTTTTCGGGTACTTTCTTCTCTTTTTTTCTTTTTTTTTGCTTTTCAACTCAACCCTTTCTTTCATTCAAAAATAATTCACTAACTCCTTCAAATATTTTTCTGTGAATACTTGGAGTTTTTTGTATATTTAAAAGCGCCAAAAGGGTTTGTTTCTCTCAAAACTTAGGTAGAAAACATAGTGTATGGCTAAAAATCAGATGGTCAATGTAGGACATAAGAGATGACGAATGGGGTCTAATTGTGTGTCATTGGCACACACCATTTGATTTTTATCAGGCTCAATGGGGTTATTAGGGAAAAAAATAATTTCTCAGGTAGGCTTGAAAGGCTCAAACGGTCCAAAGATCGCCTAAATCATCCCTAAGTCATAATCATTCAAATTTTCGCTTCGAGGACTAATCAGACAAGTTCTAGGGATAACAACTGCAATTTTTCTCTCTTTTACCAAATTTTTTTTTTCATGAGATCACCTCTTACCAATTCACAATTAACTTGCATAAGTCTGACAAAAGTGCATGAAAGGTGTCTCATAAAGTCAATGCAAAACTAGTTCATATCAAAGTCTCTCCTTGCAACTACAGCTAATCTCATTCAGTTCTAGGTACAAAACAATTTTTCAGGCGATCAAAAATCTAGCAAACTAATTGGTATGTCATGTAAACCACAAGTGCTCATCTCTTTTTATTTTGAAAGTTTTTGCCAAGTGATGTGAAACAGAGCGTAATGAACGACCTACCCCCACACTTAGAATGCGACACTGTCCTCAGTGTTAAGCTAATAAAACATAAAGCAAGAAAAATAGTAATACCAAAAACACTTCTCTGAAAAATGTCGTTGGCCATGTAACACAAGGGGCAGGTGACAGCCTGAATGATAAGACGCCCAACAATACGCGCGCTCTCTCCTCCTCAATCATCGATTTACTCAGATTCAGTAAAAATCTGCACCCCCAAAAATTAACCGAGATTAACTAAAGAAGAACTAAAAATAAATTAAACAATAAAAACAAAACAAAACGAAATAAAAAATAAAGTAAAAAAAAAACAAAAGGAAAAGAAACTGGGTTGCCTCCCAGCAAGCGCTAAATTTATAGTCTATAGCCCGACTGTGCTTCCCTTTCAATTTTAAGGTGGATCATTTGATGTAGTGGATCTATATCCTTCGTCACCACGATTTCTGCCTATGCTGTCATCCACCATCACTATGGGTTCAAGTCCTTTTATATCATCGATGCTCCACCCCATTGTGCGAATATAATCGCGTAAGAGCCTAGCAAGCTTTGATTCTTCCCTACCTGCCAAATAAGATGACACAATTATAGGTATACTTGAATCTTCCAACGTCACATATTTCAAATAAGAGGGCAAAGATTTATATTCAAGTCCAGGAGGCTCTTCGACAGAAAATTTTGGATTTTGCGAGATTGCAGTTAATTCTTTCATCTTCAAAGAGGACAATTTCACTTCATTTCGTACCTCAACATTGCTACCTACACATGTACCACGAGCATCAACATTCAGACAAAAATCATTGACTTTAGGATAAGAGGAATCACTTTTAAACATATTAAACACCACTTGCTTCTCATTCAACCGAAGTATTAATTCCCCCTTCTGAACATCAATTAATGCTCTACTGGTTGCCAAGAATGGACGTCCTAATATCAAAGGAGTTTCACGATCATCATCCATATCAAGTACCACAAAGTCCACAGGAAAGATAAATTCATCAACTTTAAGCAAAACATTCTCCACTATTCCCTTAGGATGTTTAATTGATCTATCAGCAAGCTTGAGGGACATAGTGGTAGGTTCCATTATTCTTATACCCAATTTTTTTGCAAGTGAATATGGCATTAAATTGATACTAGCACCTAGATCACATAAAGCCTTATCAAATGACATACTACCGATAGCACAAGGTATAGAAAAACTCCTTGGATCTTGAAGTTTTGGTGGGAGCTTGTTTAGAAGTACTGCCGAACATTCCTCATTCAAATTCACGGTACCCAAATTGGTCAGCTTCCTCTTATTTACTAGAATTTCTTTCAAGAACTTAGCATAACTCGGTATTTGAGCTAGGGCATCTGCAAAAGGGATGTTAACATGGAGTTTCTTGAAAATTTCAAGAAATTTTTTAAATTGATGATCAAAATTTAATTGTCTAGCTCTTTGGGGAAAAGAAAGACTAGAAATATCAACATTAGAATTTAAGTCATCTTCCTTACCTTTCTTAACTTTGCGTGGAGAGAGAATGACTTGTTCTAGTGTGTGCTCTACCTTGACTTCTATCTCCTCTGTCTTGACTGTCATAGCTTGTTGCACAAAGATGGCATTCACTTCTTTAGGATTCTTCACTGTGTCACTAGGTAGTGAGCCTGGAGCCCGGGAAGATAACTGGTTCGCCAATTGTCCCAACTGAGTTTCAACCCTTTGCATCATGGCATCATGGTTCTGCCATCTCATCTCATTTCCAGCTATGTATTTTGCAAGCATATCTTCAAGATTTGACTTGTTCTCAGATGTGTTGAAACCCGGCGGCATAGAAGGTCCAGCACCTTGTGGAGGTCTAACTTTTTGCTGCGGACGCCTTTGCTGTGCAAGCTGCTGAGGTAGATTAAAACATTGAGGCTTGACAGAATTTTCAGCCTGTTTCCACCCAAAATTTGGGTGACTTCTCCAACCCGGATTGTATGAGAAACTGTACGGATTAAACTGTTGTCGCCCTTGGTTCCCCACATAATTCACCGAATCTCCTTCAAAAACTGGCATCCCATCAAAAAATGCATCTGGCATGAATGGAATGCCACTTGATGGTCCTCCAACTGCCTCAGTGCTTCCTTGGACTTGATTCACCTGTTTGATGGTGCAGATTTATTCGCTTGCAGTTGAGATACTTGATGAGTCAGTCCATCAAGTTTTGCTGTAATTGCTGTCAGAGCATCCATCTCCAAAAATCCAACTTTCTTTTCCCTTCTGTTGTCTTGCCAACTAACATTGCTTTCAGCCATATTCGAAATGATTTCAAGTGCTGCAGCAGGAGTTTTTCTATATAGGCTGCTATTGGCAGCTGCATCAAGCATGAAACGCACAGATGAATCAACCCCGTAGTAGAAAGTCTCTACTTGTTGGCCTATGGAGAGATCGTGTACTGGACATACTCTCAACATTTTTTTAAATCTCGACCATGCGGCATTCGGTGATTCTCCATCTTTCTGCCTAAACGACATAATTGCATTCCGAAGCTGTGTAACTTTGGTGGGTGGAAAATACTTATGCATGAAAACTTCAACCAAACCATCCCAAGTAGTAATTGATCCCTCTGGCAAGTCTCGCAGCCATTCTATCGCTTCTCCTTGTAAAGAAAACGGAAAGAGCCTCAATCGAACAGCATCAGCAGTCACTCCATTAAATTTGAAGGTGTAACAGATTGACAAGAATTGCTCCAGATGAGCATTCGGATCCTCAGAAGGCGTGCCTCCAAATCTGACTTGCATCTGAATCATCTGGATGATGGCTAGTTTAAGTTCAAAAGTATTCGCCTGAACTGCAGGGCGAATAATGCTGGATCCATATCCTCCAACTAACGGTCGATGAAGGTCCATCAGAGTGCGGTTGTTCTCTTCCTTAGCCATATTTTCTAACTCCTCTTCAGATTCAAAATTAATGGCTAAGTTATGTTGTCTTCGTTCTCTACGTATACGACGAAGAGTGCTTTCAATCTCCAAATCAAGCGGTATGAGATCTTCAGAATCTCGAGCACGGCTCATATAACATGAGATATACTCCTGAAAAAATTTAAAGTGCACAAATCAACCACTTGAATAACAATTAAACAACGTAAAATAAAAACCTAGTCTCAACTAAATAATCAATCCTAATAGTAAACAAATAGTCCCCGGTAACGGCGCCAAAAACTTGACCGATTATTTCGGTATTAAAAATAATTACTGGCAAGTGTACCAGGTCAAGTTATAATATAGTTGGACAGAGTCCAAGTCGATCCCACAAAGACTAATGTTTAAATACTAAGATATAGACTATTCAAATTAATCTAGGCTAAATAAAATGAAGGATTTTTCTGAACTATTAAACTAATTAAATTAAAATAAATTATTCTAAAACAGAAACTTAAATTAAATTAAAAGAGCGGAAAAGCTTTAAGACTGATTCAAATTTTAGGAAAACGACCAGGAACACACAACGGTACCAGACATCGATAATTGCCACGTATTGGATTTAATCAAACAAAACTCATTCATATTCACGAAGAAATTCCCTAGAATAATTATTAACCTATTTCTAGAATTAATAACCCTATTTTCATTTAACAGTCCAATTATTTCTAAATGAATTTAATTAAACAAAAACTCATTCACGAGTTATGAAATTTCAGCTTTCGCCTAAAATCGCACACTGAAACCGAATACTATTTCTAGTCGGTTTAACCATGTGTTGATCAATATTTTTGAAGCTAAATTTCAATCTTTTCTTTTTCAAGTCCAGATCGAATGACATACATGCAATTAATTGGCCAGATTAAAAGCAAGAATTATGCACAAATATTAATCAATAAATATTCCATAAATCAAAATTCAATCAATCCGTTCCATGAAAAAAAATCAATAGTCTGGCCCTATTGTGGCCCCGGTCAAAAGACGACTACTCCATAATAATAAAATCAAACAAAAGTTTCATGTTTGAATTCATAATAAAATAAAACAGAAAAAGAGAAAAAGAAAATTCTCAACAATAGTGCCGAATCTTGCTTGCGTTGCGCGTTTCTTCTCTTCCAAGCTCCAGCCGTCAAATTCCGAAAATCTCTCCAAAATTTATTAGTCTAAAATCAGAAGTTCAAAAGTCCTCTCTAATTAGGGCTTGATTCCCTTTTATACCTCCTCTTTTTTTTGTCCAAAAAAATATTCAATGTAGCCCAAAATAATCAGAGTTCCAAAATTCCCAAATTCTGCGCGAATTATTTTTTTCCATATTTGCGATGTACACGGACCCCGGACATGGTCCGTGCCTAGGTCCGTGCATTAAAAACTCCAGTCCAAACATTTTACGAAGCCACACGGACCCTCTTCCAGAAGGTGCACGGGGTCCGTGCATTTTTCTGTGACGAACATCTCAAAAGCCGATGGTACACAGACCCTTTTCCAGAATGTGTACGGGGTCCGTGTATTATTTTTCTTCCAATGTCTTTTGCATCAAACATGCACGGACCCTCTTCCAAAGTATGCACAGGGTCCGTGCTATTTCCTTCCTTCAATTCTCTTGGCGACTTAAGATTTTTTCATGTTCTCCGGCCAAGATCCAACGTGACATTGAATTGTTTGACTTTTTCTTCAATATTCAGTTCTTCTCAAATCTTAGTCAAACCTACAAACATAGAAAATATGACGATTTATGCACAAAACTCGAAATATAAATGCCAGATAAGCACGAATACGACAAAATAAAGTGCCAAATAAGCTATAAAATTCGTGTTTATCAGGTATATATATTGAATATCTATACGATCACTCTATCTAATATTAATCAAAATTTCAAATACTTGCAACTAAAAATAATGACATAATTAAACGATGACATTGAAAGAGAAAAAAAATTTGAAATTAAACTAAAAAAAATTCAATGAACTCTCTAATCTCACGAGTACTCAAATGTGTATTAATATATAATGCATATTGAATAAGAATCATCAAATTAAGTGTAAATAATTTATTTTTATCATAACACAAATAAAAAATATATATAATTTAAACACTTATAATTGAAAAGAATAATTATGATCGATTATAGTAAAAATCGGTCCAACAATCGAATAAGAAAATTACAAGATTTTAGAATCTCATAAACAAAAAAAAAACCCAATAAATTAAAAATTATAAAAACCAACTAAAATAAACATATAGACAAGAAAATTTCAATGATCATTGAACATGATCACCATTGACAAAAATTACAAGGTACGAGGCAAACTGGTTTGCTTAAATGATCATTCCAACATACTTTAGATGTGTTTCCACGTCTGTTTTCTGTTAAGATAACATCACCATAGAAATTTTTGACAAGACATGAGTGCTTTTGAAATTCTACTAGATGCTTATAATCACATAGCTGGCTACTACTTATTAAATTGTATTTCAAATTTTTAACTAGCAAAATATACATAATGATGATGTTATCATGGATAATCTTATCCTTACCCACGGTCCTTCCCTTGAGTTATCGCCGAATGTGATTGTTGGTCCATTGCATTGGGTCAGTTTAGACAATAGTTTTGCATTTTTTCTCATATTTCTTGAACATTCACTCTCCAAATACCAAAATTTAAGGGTGATTACGATGTGGTTTGACGGTTTTTCGTAAGAAATTCAAACCGAATTGTCAATTGCGGTTCAGTTATATTTTAATTTTTTTAGTTGCGGATTTATATGTAAAATCATTTTGTTTTCGGCGGTTTTAAGCGGTTGCGGTCGGTTCGCGGTTTTTTTAATGATAATTAAAATGGAAAAAAATAGAACTATGATCAAATTATTAGAACAATGAATGAAAAATAAAATAACAATCAAGAAACAAAATAAAGTTAATCAACTATAATATGTTTAGACAAATTGATTGTTGAAGGTTAATATTTATATAGAGAAGTAGTAAATAAAGAGAAAGAGGGAAACATTTTTTGAATAAGAGTTGGGAGAGAAGAGAGTGGAGACGGCATAAGAATATATTATTTATAATGTATATATAATCTGCTATAAATATAACCAAGCTAAATACAATTATACACGGCGATGTGATGCGGGGCTGTTTGGGCCAAAAATTATAATCAAACCGTGGCGACGGGGCGGTTTTCATTTAATTTTTTTAAACCATGGTTATTTTAAAAAATGAAATATGACGGTTTGGGACGGTAAAAAGTCCAAATAAATTTATAATGATTTTTCAAAAATAAAATATACTTTTTTGTTAAAAATTTAAAGTAGTATTATATATTTACTGAATTTAGTCTTTTTTAAATAAAGAAAATAAATTTATAATGATTTTTCAAAAAGATTAAATTTACAATCATTTTAATTTAAAATATCAGATTTCAGTTATCAATTTTATCACAAAAAATTACAGTAATTATTGGAGAAAGTGATGTAGTTTTGTTTGGATGATTATAAAATTTATAAAGAGTCCAAATATATTTTGGAGGAAATTCGTAATTAATGTTTTATCATCATACATGAATATATATAATGTTCAATTATTTGGTATCTGTATGCATACTTAATTATCATGACATTGTTTGGTTTGATGTATTATTAATCTATGTATAACTTATCCCAATCAATTTCGCTTTATTTTTGTCATATTATTTATCTATTTATTAATTAATAATTTTACATCAATTAAATCAAATAAATTATAATATATCCATCAAATCAAATAATGTATTAACTATTTTTTTTATTTATTTTTAATTTACATTATATTACTTATCTGTGGATTACTTATCCTATCACTCAAACCAAACGGTACAACAAATAAGAAATGAATGAATGAAAAACATAAAAAAAATATTACAAAAAAAAAAAGAGAAATAGAAAAGGAACTACATTTACTTTTCTTTCAATGAAAGCAATCTCCGTTTAATATTATAAAAATCAAGTATTTAATTTGATTTGAGCATCACAACTATAAAAACCCATGTATCATCACTCATATTTCACCAGCAACCCAAGGCAAAAAATATGGCATCCAAATGTCTCTCATTGCTTGTCGTCGTCTGCTCCATCCTTCTCGCTTCCGCTTCGATCGAAGCCGTCCTCGGCGGTTGGCAGCCGATCAAGAACGTGACGGATCCAAAAGTGGTGGAGATCGCGGAGTTTGCCGTGCAACAACACAACAACATGCATGTCCGTGGCATGTTACGGCTTCGGCTTGTGTCGGTAGTTAGAGGAGAAACTCAAATCGTTGATGGTATTAATTACAAGCTCGTCGTCTCCGCCGCCATAGTTGCCGTCAACCCGATGATAGAGAGCAATTATCAGGTGGTTGTTTTGGACAAGCCTTGGATGAAAGAGAGGAACCTCATTTCCTTTGACAAGATTGCACCTTAATTAATATGTGTATATCATGAGCTTGTGGAATTAATAAAATTTTAGCTTTTGATCATGAGTTGTGTAATTTGGTGTTGTTCATAGTCGAGATTAAATTTAACCAAACTTTTTGAAAAACATTGATCGATCGACCATTTGAAGATTTTATAGTTCTTGATCATTCAAAATAAAGATACATATGTCAGTATTTTTCGGGGAGGTGTGTCAATGTTTAGTTGAAACGTGTGCAGTTGGATCAAAATCGCTGAAAATTAAAAGTTAGTGTACCAAAATCAAATTTTGAAAAGTTAATACACCAAAACCAAAACATGGACAAGTTAATGTAAAAAAAAAAAAAAAAAAAGTTTTTCCCCAACAATTTAACGACAAAAATAAAAATAAAAAAATTTAAGAAATAATTTTTTTTTTCTAACCCAAAGAAATGAGGAAAAAGTATAAAAAAAATTGACCACTGTCTCAAATATTTCTACACCTGAATGCTTGTTATTTCCATCACAGCACATATATCCAACAGTTCAATTTTAACCAGACAATATGAGTTTCATATATTTTAGACTTTTGGTTTTCGCTATAGGATACTAGCTACCTGCCAAACCTCTGGCTTGAATTGTTTTTTTGTGATCACAGTTTAAATTGGTTTTAAAATTAATCGAACTGGAAAATTTGATTTGATTCAAAGTTTTGGTTAAAAAATATCCAATTAAAACTGAATCAAATCGATTGTATAATTCTTCAATGTTTTCTATTATATATATACAGATTGTTTATTTTTTTTGGTTTACATCATATATACCGTGAGTATTATGAAAATTTGATAGTAAACTTTAATATTTATATATTTTAATTTCAATCATTTCAAATGAAATTGAATGGACATCGAGAATATATATAGTTTTAGTGATGCGAAAAATAAAAAAACAACTAAAACCGAAGTTTGGTTAAAAATATTCAATTAAATTATTATTATTATTATTATTATTATTGTTGAAAATATATATAAATATATATTATTATTTATTGTTGAATGTTGAAGGTTGAAAGTTGAAAATTGAGTTGTAAAATATTGAAAATTAGTGTGTGATGATGTAATTAATGATGTATTAATTTTTGACTAATCTCCAATTGAGATCTATAAATAGGTCTCTCCATTTGTGTAGAAAAACACAATTGTGAAGAGAAAAAAATTTTATAAAGTGTAGAATTTTGAGTTTTTGAGTTTTTACTTTTTACCGTAAATTTTTACTTTTTCACAACACGTTATCAGCACGATCGCTCGAAGGTTCTCTATATTTTCCGACGCTCCAAAATACAAGAAGAAGTCAAAAATATTCAACAAGTAAGAATTTTTATTTTACTGTTTATATATTTTTATTGTATATATATTAATATATAATATCATGTTATGAAAAAAATAAGTTTTTTTCAAAACTTGTTATAAATCCTGGGAGGATGTTAAGACGACATCCCACACTCCCGGTAAGGGATACGACAAGTATAAAAGCCTCTAAGGTTTTTAAACAATAACGTGATATATATTTATTATGTATATATATTAACTATATTAATATATAATTTCATGTTATTATATAAAAGGTTGTCTATGACACTGACCTTATAATAACGTGATATGATATATATTATTGTGTATTTATATACTAACCATATTTGTATAATCTCATGTTATTATATAAAAGGTTGTCTACGACACCGATCTTATAATAATATGATATGATATACTATACCTGACTTTATACTAACTATATTGGTATAATTTCACAACATTATATAAAAGGCTGTCTACGACACCGACCTTACAATAATGTGATATGATATACATAATTATTTAATTATGATTATCATTATATGCATTACATGATTATCACGAATTTTTATTCAACACATACTCAATTTTTTCTTTACCCCCAACGGTCACAAACGGTAACAAAACGGCTAGTTTTTGCCCTATAAATATGTTCACTCAAACTCATTTTCAATCACACCAAATTCATTCTTTCTCTCAAAATATTTTATCCTCGGTTTTTTTTTCGAAGATGGAGATGATGACATTTATAAGGATATTTTTCATAACGACTATGATCATCATGCTCACGAGTCTTTTACTCACCAGCGATTTTCCAACACATATTTTTTCTCTATTTGTATACGCACTTGTAATTTACGTTCTTCCATTATTTTGTATTGTCATATTTATGGAAATTAACTAATAAAATGCATTGTTATTTTCTAGTACCACCATGTCGAACTTGGCGAAACTCGAATTCATTGCACTTGATATAACCGGAAAGAATTATATGCCATGGACCCTCGATGTAGAAATGCATCTCGAGTCATTGGGTCTTAACGAAACTATCAAAGAAAATAACATATCATCCTCACAAGATAAAGCAAAAGCGATGATATTTTTACGCAGACATCTTGATGAGGGGTTGAAATGTGAATATTTGACCGAAAAAGACCCAATGATTTTGTGAAAAGGGTTAAAAGAACGTTTTGAGCATATACGGGAAGTTATACTTCCGACCGCACGAGATGAATGGAATACTTTAAGATTCCAAGATTTTAAAAAGGTGAGTGATTATAATTCTGCGATGTATCGAATTGTCTCACAGCTGAAATTTTGTGGGCATAATATTACTGAGATGGAAATGCTTGAAAAGACATTTTCCACATTCCACGCATCAAATATAACTCTACAACAGCAATATAGAGTGCGTGGATTTTCAAGATACTCAGAACTCATCGCATGTTTACTCGTGGCGGAAAAGAATAATGAATTGCTCATGAGAAATCATCAGTCCAGACCTACTGGTTCAACGGCATTTCCTGAAGCAAATGTCGTAAGTAAAAATGAAAACCAAAATCAAAGATATAGACAAGATTTTGGTCGAGGTCGTGGACGAGGACGTGGGCATGGACGTGGGCGTAGAAATGATCGCGGTCGTGGTCGAGGCCGTGGATTTGAAAATAAAAGAGATAGTTATTTCAATAACTCATCTCAAAGGAACGTCACGAACCACCCACAAAAGAGGCAGCATGATAATACGGGTGAAAATGAAAATCATCCAAAAAGAACTGAGAGTGTTTGTTATAGATGTGGCACTCCAGGACATTGGTCAAGAACTTGTCGAGCCCCTGAGCATCTGTGTAAGCTCTATAAAGATTCAATAAAGGGGAAAGAAAAAGAGACCAATTTTACTGAAAACATTGACCATGCAAGTGGTTCAATGAATTTAGATGCTGCCTACTTTTTGAATGATTTCGAAGATATTGATTAAATGTACTGGTGGGAAAAGAATGTAACAATGTAATTTTTATATTGTAAAACATATTATATTTTGCATGTATTGTTTTATTCTGCAATTAAATTGTAACATATTATAATTTGCATGTATCTTTCTTAATTCATTTTATTGCATATTGTTTTTGAAGATCATTATGGAAAATGCTATGATCAAAGATGGAAATAATGCACTGGAAGTTTGCATACCAGATAGTGGTACAACGCACACTATCCTCAGAAATGAAAAATATTTCTTGGAATTAAAACCAACAAAAACAATGGTGAATACAATATCAGGTCCTGTAGACTTGATTGAAGGATGTGGCAAAGCACAATTTTTGTTACCTAATGGTACAAAATTTTTGATAAATAGTGTTTTATATTCACCACGATCACAAAAAAATTTGTTGAGTTTTAATGATATATATTCTCATGGTTATGATACGGAAACAATAACCGAAGGAAATGAGAAATATATGCGTCTTACTACATATAAATCAGGAAAGAAATATGTAGTTGAGAAATTATCAATGCTCCCTACTGGATTGCATTATACACATATAAGTCCAATCGAATCAAATATGGTTATTGGAAATTCTTCAATACTAACAAATTGGCATGATCGATTGGGACATCCTGGTTCAATAATGATGCGAAGGATTATAGAAAATACAAGTGGTCATCCACTGAAAGACCAGAAGATCTTTCAGAATAATAAGTTTCAGTGTAAAGCATGTTCTCTGGGGAAACTTATTATAAGACCATCACCAGCTAAAATCCAAAAGGAATCACCCATATTTCTTGAACGTATTCAAGGTGATATTTGTGGGCCAATTCATCCACCATGTGGACCATTTCGATACTTTATGGTATTGATCGATGCCTCTAGCAGATGGTCACATGTATGTTTATTGTCCACTCGGAATGTGGCATTTGCAAAATTGATGGCTCAAATAATAAAATTGCGGAATCAATTTCCCGAATATACGATCAAGAAAATAAGACTTGATAATGCTGGAGAATTTACTTCCCAGACTTTTAACGACTATTGTATGTCGATGGGAATTACTGTTGAACATCCTGTAGCTCATGTTCATACACAAAATGGATTAGCTGAATCATTGATTAAACGTCTGCAGTTGATTGCTAGACCAATGATTATGAGAACGAAACTCCCTATTTCTATATGGGGACATGCAATTTTACATGCTGCTGCATTGATTCGCATCAGGCCAAGTGCATATCATAAACACTCCCCATTGCAGCTTGTATTTGGCAAAGAACCAGATATTTCTCATTTGAGAATTTTTGGATGTATGGTGTATGTGCCTATTGCACCACCTCAAAGAACAAAAATGGGACCTCAAAGAAAGAATGGTATTTATATCGGCTATGATAGTCCATCAATCATTAGATATCTTGAGGCTCAGACAGGCGATGTGTTTATAGAACGGTTTGCTGATTGTCATTTTGATGAAAATAACTTCCCAATGTTAGGGGGAGAAAAAAAACACATCGAAAAAGAAATCACATGGTATGTACCATCATTATTACATTTGGATCCTAGAACTAAACAATGTGATAAAGATGTACAGCAAATTGTGCATTTGCAAAGAATAGCAAATCAAATGCCAGATGCATTTGCAGACACAAAAGGGGTAACAAAATCATATATACCTGCTGTAAATGCCCCTGCTCGAGTTGAAATTCCAAAGAAACAAAATGAAGACATTCATGATGTCATAAAACGCCTGAAGCGTGGAAGGCCAATCGGTTCAAAGGATAAAAATCCTCGGAAAAGAAAATACATAGAGAAAAATGATGATCAGAAAATAGAAAATGGTGTTCCAGAAGAAACACACGATGATGAAAATATTTTGTCAGAACCACAAACTGGCGAGAATCATGAAATCTTTATCAATTATATTAATACTGAAAAAATATGGAACCGAAAGAATGTACAAGATATTGATGAGATATTTTCGTACAATGTGGCATGTGACATCGTAAATGAAGATAATGAACCAAAATCTTTTGGTGAATGCAAAACTCGAAAGGATTGGTCAAAATAGAAAGATGCCATCCAGGTTGAATTAAATTCGCTAAATAAACGTAGTGTTTTTGGACCTATAGTCCTTACACCTAAAGGTGTTAAACCTGTTGGGTACAAATGGGTTTTTATTCGAAAGAGAAATGAGAAAAATGAAATAGTGAGATATAAAGCTCGACTTGTTGCACAAGGTTTTTCTCAAAAACCTGGAATTGATTATGAAGAAACATATTCTCCTGTTATGGATGCAATTACGTTTCGGTATTTGATCAGTTTAGCAGTGTCTGAAAACTTGGACATGCGTCTAATGGATGTTGTTACAGCTTATTTATACGGATCACTTGATAGTGATATATACATGAAAATCCCTGAAGGATTTAAGATGCTAGAAGCACAAAGTTCAGAACCCAGAGAATTTTATTCTGTGAAATTACAAAGATCATTGTATGGGTTAAAGAAATCCGGCCGAATGTGGTATAATCGGCTAAGTGAACACTTGATGAAAAAGGGATATGTAAATGATCCAATATGCCCTTGTGTTTTCATCAAGAAAACAACATCGGGATGCGTGATTATTGCTGTATATGTTGATGATTTAAACATCATTGGAACGAATAAAGAAATTCAAGAAGTGATGTTATACTTGAAGGAAGAATTTGAAATGAAAGACCTTGGAAAAACCAAGTATTGTCTTGGTTTACAAATTGAACAAAAAAAATGTGGAATTTTTGTTCACCAGTCTAATTATACAGAGAAGGTCCTTAAACGTTTCAATATGGATCAATCAAATCCTTTAAGTACTCCAATGGTTGTCAGATCATTGAATATAGAAAAGGATCCATTTCGTCCATGTGAAGATGATGAAGTTGTTCTTGGTCCTGAAGTACCATATCTAAGTGCCATTGGTGCCCTTATGTATCTTGCAAATTGCACTAGACCAGACATATCTTTTGCAGTAAATTTATTGGCAAGATTCAGTTCATGTCCAACGAAGAGGCACTGGAACGGAATTAAACATATATTCCGTTATTTACGAGGAACGACGGATTTGGGACTTTTGTATCCAAAAGATACAAATCAGAGAATAATTGGTTATGCTGATGCTGGATACTTATCTGATCCACATAAGGCACGTTCCCAAACCGGATATGTATTTACTCGTGGAGGCACTGCAATCTCTTGGCGATCACAGAAACAAACACTTGTTACAACTTCATCAAATCATGCCGAGATTATTGCACTACATGAAGCAAGCCGTGAATGTGTCTGGCTTAAATCAATGACTCGGCATATCCAAACTTCTTGCGGATTATCAGTGGACAAGAATCCAATCACACTGTATGAAGATAATGCCGCATGTGTTGCCCAAATGAAAGAAGGATACATCAAAAGTGACAGAACTAAACATATTCCTCCTAAATTCTTTGCATACACTCAAGAGCTGGAGAAGAATAAAGATATTGATATCTGTTACATTCAATCAAGTGAGAACTCATCCGATCTCTTCACAAAGGCACTTCCCACGGCGATATTCAGAAAACACATTTATAATATTGGGATGCGCAATCTACGAAATATGTGAAGAATCATTCATGTTGACATCAGGGGGAGTTTACGTGGCTGCACTCTTTTTTCCTTACTATGGTTTTTGTCCCAATGGGTTTTTCCTAGTAAGGTTTTTAACGAGGCAGTATACAACACGTAATGGAGATAGTCATTCTATCATGATCATCATCACAAGGGGGAGTGTTGAAAATATATATAAATATATATTATTATTTATTGTTGAATGTTGAAGGTTGAAAGTTGAAAATTGAGTTGTAAAATATTGAAAATTAGTGTGTGATGATGTAATTAATGATGTATTAATTTTTGACTAATCTCCAATTGAGATCTATAAATAGGTCTCTCCATTTGTGTAGAAAAACACAATTGTGAAGAGAGAAAAATTTTATAAAGTGTAGAATTTTGAGTTTTTGAGTTTTTACTTTTTACCGTAAATTTTTACTTTTTCACAACAATTATTATTATTATTATTATTATTATTATTATTATTTTTTATTATTATCTAGGTTGGGCCTAAATCTGGTAGGCCGTTGGCAAATGGTATTGTTTATGAGCGTGCTTTAAAAGGCTAGAATGCTAGATTATCTTTTGTTTAGAAAAAAAAGGCTAGATTATTTCCTTTTCAATATACAAAATATTATTAGCAAAATTTTATTACGTGATAAAAGATTGATGAGTTGTTCTCGCTGTCTCACAAGTCAACTAGACACATATTCACAATAAAAAATAATATAATTAATATAAAAAAATATTTTTTTGTAGATAAACTAAATTAAATATCTATTTCACAAAATTAATCGTATTATAAAAATTTCACGTCTCAAAGCCAGTATTTTTCGCGAAAATTATCATGTTGTACTCCCTCTATCTCGATTATATAGTCTTATTTTTTTTACATAGATTAAAAAAAATTATTGCAAAAGTAAATTTTATACAAACTTCCTATTTTATCTCTATTTAATATATTAAAAAATAATTGTGCAAATTTTAAAGTGTAGTTAATAGGGGTATATATTATTAAATTGATGTAAAAATATTATTAAATATGATATATGATTATATATTTGAAAGAAACAAAAAACGTTTATCATGTAATTAAAACCGAGGGAAAATATATGTATTTTTTGTCTCATTGCTAGTGCGGGAGCCGTGAAGCAATAATTAGAGTATATGTTACTTCTGAAAGGAAATAATGGTTGCACATAAACAGTTTGAGGTGTTGTCACAAGGTGTTGACAACACCTACTATAACACCTTGAGTAATTTACAGCAGAAAATGATTTTAAGCGTGTATAAAAAATAAGCAACCAAATAAATAGACTCAAATAAATTAAGCAAGAGTATAAAATACTCTTGCAGCGCCTCAGGGCAAAACTTCACTAAAAAAATTTTCAAAGAGTTTTACAACTCTAAAACTAGTGATTATTGTAAAAATTTAATTTCTCAAAACAATTGAGAAATAAAGAGTAAAAGTTCTCCTAAAAATTCTATGTGGAATAGAATAAAGAAAACGAAATAAGGAGAAGAAAATCTTTGTTGCCAAAACTCGTGTTCATCACACTTTTCGATTATTGATCTTCAAGTGTTCTTCAATGCTTCAAGGCAACACACGACCGATACAAGCTTTTCCAAAGATCTTCAGAATTCTCTCGTGTACTTCAAGTTCTTTTGGTAAATCTCACGGTCTCTCTCTGTGTATCTCGCTTTTCCTTGTGCACGCATATCTTCAATAAAAAGATCAAGAATCCTTCTTTAGAATATTTTCTTGTAGGCGTAGGACTCTAGATCTTGATCAAGATAAATCTACACAATAAGGAATTAAATCAATAGATATACGATAATACTATAATCTGATAAACTTAATCATATTTCAAATCAAGTTAATCAAAGAAATAAATAACTTCATGTCCAAGAAAGGCAAAAGATAATAAATAAAATCTTTTTCAAAATAGGATGATTTTAAGAAATAAAATATTCCTTTCAATCTCCCCTTTTTTGCCTTTCTGGACAAAACACAACGAAACTCCCCCTTAATCAAAACTCCCCCTGAATAGATTCTCCCCCTAAGTATAAGCAGAGGTGTTGTCATAAGATGTTGGCAACATCTAGCTATGACACCTCAAATCAAAAAACATAAGTGCAAGAAAAAATAATCATACGAAACAACAGAGCACCAAAACAGTTTTGATTAGGGTCAGAGCAAATCAGAGCAAAAGCAACAAAACTTTTAACCTAAAATAAAAACAAATAAACTAGTAAAACCAAAAACTACGATTAAAATTGATTGCTCTCTGAGTCAACTTCTTCACTTCCTTCTCCCCCTTTTTGTTCAGAAGGGCCAGCTCCACTTAAAAGAGACTCATAGTGAGCTTTTAACCCTTCGTAGGCAAGGTCAGCCTTTGCTTGTGCAATCTTCTGCTCAGCATGCACCAATTGAGCTTGAATGAACGTCGAATCAACAGCTTGAGCAGCAGAAGGGGGTACAAAAATAGCAGCAGCAGAGGAGGTGTTGGCAGCACCTGCCATGACACCTGCATAATCAGCAGTCTCAGACCAAGGAAGGTCTATCTTCCTATTTCCTTTGAGCAATGCCGGTGCAATCTTTAGCAACTCCCCAGGCTCAATAAGTACTTCATCATCATCCTTCTCAATCCCTTGAGACAGCAACATAGAGTAAATGAGTGATGGATAAGGCAACTTCAAAGTAGGTTGAGCGCCGTCTGAAAATGCCATGACTGTGTCAAACACGAGTCGGCCATAATTGAAAGCAATTCCAGTACCAATAGCATACAAGACAGGGGCTTGATGCTTGGTAACCACACTGGAATTTTTAGATGGAGTCCAGGTCTTCACGGCAGTTTTATGAAGAACAGAGTAAAAGGACGTAATCTTGGCTGCTGACAATTTCTTAGGATGTGCTGGGTACGCAGTGGCATGCCCCCCAGTGATGACAGATATCATCTCATCCATGGTTGGTAGAGCAACATCATCAGTGTAGCCCATCTCAGAACGGATATCGTGTGAATCAAAATTTTTTCCTGCCATTTGAATACGTGAGAACGAAAGGCAAAGAATGACAACTAGGGCACAAGAATCAGAGAGTCAGAATATTGAGGTGCAAGACGAAACAAGGAGATAACTTATTTCCAAAAACAGATAAGAACATAAATATAAAAGGCACCAAATCTTTCCTATTCTTACTCGGAATCTGAGTAGGCCCCAAAGGTAACAAAGTTCCTAACGGTAACAAAAAAAGAACGGTAACAAATCCAATTTAATTAGGCAATAAATCCCTTTGGTTTCCTCCGATAATTTTGGCCCAAATATTTCACCAAATATTTCCAAATTTAACTCTTCATCAGAATTTAACAACACTGAAACAAAATCCAATCACATTCAAATTCAAAAATTCAGAGGATAGGGCAAAAATCACAAATTTTGTTCGATCGGAATTCATAACCTTTTGGCCAAAGATATTCACAAATCAAAATATGCATGTCCTAATTATGTCTAAAACAGAATGCGACATAAACTTAAAATGCAATTATGCGCACAAATAATATGTTGACAAGCGAGGTGTTATTCACGATGTTGGCAACATCTTCCAGCAACACTTCAGGATTCAAAAAACTTAACTTCCTCTTTCATTATTTTACAGAAGTGGTAGCCTGCACACTAAAGAAACGATCTTCAAATGGACCCCTCTAGGTAGCTTTTTCCATTTGCTTCTGATTATCAACCAAATTTGATGATTGATTTAATTCAAGCTTAATCATTTCGTTCTTTTGTTATTCTGATATGCAAAGTCACTTTTCATTTGGGACATGATCATGGAATACACGAACGTCCCTCCACTACTACGTGACTTAGTCAGAACTTTTCTTCAATTAATCCATATTAAGCTGTAAAATATTTTGCACAGAATCCTGAGTGAAAACCAGTCAATGGTTACAAAGTATCCAATACATCACTAAACAGAATGAATGCATGTATGCAAAAATGCCTAAGATCCTAAGAGTGCTCATGCATGAAAAGGTGTTGTCACAGGGTGTTGGCAACACTCCTGACAACATCTAAGTTCTGTCTATAATGCACACATACTGAGAGACTTCCTTAGACTGGAAAATCTCTCGAAATCCAAAGCTTTTGTGAATATATCAGCTAATTGGTTATTAATTCCAACAAACTCAATTAAGATTATGTTTTTCTCGACCAAATCTCGAATGAAGTGATGTCTAATGTCAATGTGTTTGGTTCGAGAGTGTTTTACTGGATTTTTGGATATATCAATGGCACTAGAATTATCACAGTACACAATAGGAGTATCACTCTTAATTTCATAATCATTCAACATTTGATTCATCCATAGGAGTTGAGAGCAACAACTACCAACAGCAACATACTCAGACTCGGCAGTAGAG
Source organism: Henckelia pumila (assembly GCF_033568475.1). NCBI lineage: Eukaryota > Viridiplantae > Streptophyta > Magnoliopsida > Lamiales > Gesneriaceae > Henckelia > Henckelia pumila. The sequence goes on along the minus strand of NC_133122.1, from coordinate 195,439,839 downwards.
AGTGAAACACAGTTTTGTTTCTTACTGTACCATGACACTAAGTTATTCCCCAAATAGAAACATCCTCCCGAAGTACTCTTCCTCTCATCTAAATCCCCAGCCCAATTAGCATCACTAAACCCTACCAAATTTGAATTGATTTCTTTAGTGTACCACAAACCCAAATTCAAAGTTCCAGCCACATACTTCAGTATACATTTTACGGCCTTTAGGTGAGTGATTCTTGGGTTAGACTGGTATCTAGCACACAAACAAACACTATACATGATATCTGATCTAGTAGCACTCAAATACAAAAGACTACCAATCATGCTTCTATAGAGGGTGTTGTCAACACCTTCGGCAACATCCTCCCTAGACAGCTTTTCATTAGACCCCATAGGTATGTGCATGTGCTTAGTATTATCATTCAGAAACTTCTTCACGAGATTTTTAGCATACTTGCTTTGACACAGAAATATACAATCATGCATTTGTTTTACTTGCAAGCCCAAGAAGTAAGTTAACTCTCCAACCATGCTCATCTCAAATGTAGAAGACATGCACTTCACAAAATCATCAACTAGTTTATCATTTGAAGCACAAAATATTATATCATCCACATAAATTTGGCAAATTAAGATATTACCTTGAGACTTTTGCACAAACAAGGTCTTATCAACTTCACCTCTGTTGAAACCAATATTGAGCAAGTACTCAGTAAGTCTCCCATACCATGCACGTGGTGCTTGCTTCAATCCATACAATGCCTTTTTCAACTTATATACATAGTCAAGATGATTTGGATCCTCAAAACCCTTAGGTTGTTTCACATAGACTTCTTCATTTAGGATCCCATTTAAAAAGGCACTTTTTACATCCATTTGAAAAAGTTTCATTCCCATGTAACATGAAACAGCAAGCAAAAGTCGGACAGACTCAATGCGGGCTACAGGAGCAAAGGTTTCATCAAAATCCACCCCTTCAACCTGTGTATACCCTTGAGCTACCAAACTAACTTTATTTCTAATGATGTTTTTCGACTCATCAGTTTTATTTTTGAAAATCCATTTAGTTCCTATGACATTTCCATGAGCAGGACACGGTACCAGGTACCAAACATCATTCCTCACAAATTGTTCTAACTCTTCGTGCATAGCATTGACCCAAAATTCATCTTTTAATTCTTCTTCAACCTTTTTGGGTTCAATGTTTGACACGAAACAGGAAAAACGTACCTGAGAATACGTAGAACTCATGCATAACAAACCTGCCATCTTTCGATAATCCACTTTCTCTTTCCTTTGAGTTTGCAAGTCTCCATGCATATCTCCAATAACATGTGAGGTTGGGTAATTCTTCTGAATTCTGCTTGAAACATTCTTTCCAGTTTCATTTACCTCATTGTTTTCATCAATATTCTCATCAGTAGTCTTTTCAACTATTGATTCTGGATTTTCTGTAGGAGGTGTTGTCGGAGGTGTTGGCAACACTCCTTTGACAACATCTATATTTCCAAAATTATCCAGCAGATCATCAACATCATCCTCAGTTGTTTTCTTATTTAGATCTACAGAATCATCAAAAACAACATTAATTGACTCAAAAATAGTCATTGTTCTCAAGTTATACATCCTATAAGCTCGGCTATTTGATGAATATCCTAAGAACATGCACTTATCACTTTTTGCATCAAATTTAGCAAGATGATCTCTATCATTCAAAACGTGACATACACATCCAAAAACATGAAAATATTTAAGGTTTGGCCTCTTTCCCATAAGAATTTCATAGGAGGTCATAGTAGTACCATTCCTCAAATAGACTCTATTTGAAATATGACATGCAGTATTCAATGCTTCAGCCCAAAAACGTTTTGAAATATTTTTAGAACTTAGCATCACTCTTGCCATTTCTTGCAAAGTCCTATTTTTTCTTTCGGCAATCCCATTTTGTTGTGGAGTTTTAGGGGCAGAAAATTCATGAGAAATACCTTTCTTATCACACAAGCTAGCAAAAGAAGAGTTTTCGAACTCCTTACCATGATAAGTACGAATTCTGATTACCTTCAGATTGTATAGGTTCGAAATCTTAGTGAGCAGCTTCTTGAATGTATCATATGTGTCCGATTTTTCTCTCAGAAAGTTTACCCAAGTATATCGTGAAAAATCATCCACACAAACAAAAGAGTATTTCTTACCACCGAAACTTTCAACATCCATTGGACTCATCAAGTCCATATATAAAAGTACAAGGCAGCGTGTTGTCACAGATGTTGGCAACACCTCGTGTGACACCCTAGTCTGCTTCCCTTTCTGACATGCTTCACACACAAATGGAATACCAGATTTTAAGTTAGGCATACCTCTCACAGCATCTAACTTACTCAAGTTCTTTAATGTCTTGAAATTTGCATGACCCAATTTTTGATGCCATAAATCAAACTCATTAACTTTGGTGTGTCTACAAGCCATCTTTTCTCCGAGTTGATAGCAGTTGTCAGATGACCTAGTACCTGTCATGACACAGAGATTTGATTCATCAAAAACTTTGCATAATTTCTTATCAAATTGCACATGCAAATTATCATCACAAAGTTGGCTTATACTTATTAGATTCGCGGTTAATCCTTCAACATGAAGCACATTGCAAAGCTTGGGTAGACCAGCAACATTCAGAGTCCCTTTTCCGACAATGTTTCCCTTTGAACCTTTTTCATAGGTTACTTTTCCACTTTTCTGTTCAACATAATCAGAGAGAAACTTCTTGGAACCTGTCATGTGACGAGAGCTACGGCTATCAAAGTACCATGCACCTGAAACATTAGTTCTCAAAGCAGTATAAATCATATGACATTGAATATCAGCTTTTGGTACCCAAATCTTTCTTACATAAAATCTGTTTCTAGGGATGTTGTGGGGAGGTGTTGGCAACACCTTAGGCAACACCTTAGATGCAGATCTATACCTGTAGTCTTCCTGCAGCTTAAAACAGTATGGTTTAATGTGACCAGGTCTATGACAGTAGTGACAAATGTACTTACGTTTCCTTCTAGACTTTGAAGGGGCAGTAGGCTGTGGCTTTGATTTTGGAGGATCAACTGGTAAGGCCTTTTTGCTTGAGCTTTCTGTACTGCTACTTTCCTTGACAAACACAGGCCCTTTCAAACTTTCTCCAATCTCAAATATGCTGTTTTCAAAACCTAAACCAGCTGTACCATCTCTTCTCATCATGAGTAGAGAATCAAGCTTGGAGGTGCTTGAGTTGAACTTAGCCAATGTGGCTTTTGCCTTTCCGAGTTCTTCCTTCATTTGGCTTAACTCGATGTCTTTCTTACTCAGCATGACTTCCAGCCTTGACACATCAGCCTTTAAATCAAAATTTTCCTTTGAAAGGATAGTATTCACTTTATTCCTTTCGATCCAATCAGTATGTAATTCTTCAAACATCATCCGAGCTTCTTCTATGGACATTGTCTCTTCACGTGTATCATTATCACACATATTATCAGTAATGGAGGAATTCAAACAAACTGACCTTTGGAAGATGTTGCGGCCAGATGTGGCAACACCTGCGGCAACACCTAAAGGATTTACTTGAAATTTCTTCTTGCTATCCAATAAGACAGATAAGGCAGTGTGACTCTCTTCATCTTCATGTTCTTCTTCTTCTGACTCCTCATCACTTAAAGACGTGTTCATCCTTTTTCTAAGCGTGTTGGCACACTCGTTTGCATAGTGTCCAAATCCTTGACATGCATGACATTGAACAGTGTCCAACTTCTTTGGAACAACCTTCTTTTTTCCTTCCGACGTAATTCGAGGCTTAGGAGTATCAGTAGGCTTCCTTGGTGACTGCTCTGGTCCAGTAATCATTAGGGGCTTGTTGGAGAACATTGGAGCCTTGAGTTTTTTATCCGTCTTTCTTGACTCTTTCATCCTCTTCAAATAATCATTGAATTTTCTAGTCATGAGAGAGATCGAATCATCTTCTAAATCAGATTGATGAACTTCTTGATGGAATTGAATATATTCCTCATATGAAGGCTTTGAAGCTTGAAGAGCTATTGACTTTCCTTTATCCTTCTCTTTCTTTATTGTTCATCTCAAAAAATTGAAGAATGCTTATCAGTTCAGTCATCTTCATCTTTGAAGTGTCTTTTACTTTTTCAAGCGTCCAAATCTTCCCATTGAATCTTTTAGGCAAGGAACGAAGAACCTTGTTCACCATGGCTTCACTAGCAATAGGTCCTCCAAGAGCATGCGCCTCTGTAGCTATCTCCCTAAGTTTTTTAGCATAATCAGCAATAGTCTCATTTTCATCCATCCTGATATTTTCAAATCTTGTGTTTAACAGTCTCAATATTGTTCTTCTCACGCTATCAGTTCCTTCACAATGTTCTTGAAGAGCATCCCATGCATCCTTAGCAATAGTGCAGTCAGATATGATCTCATACATCCTCATATCTACAGTTGCAAAAATTGCATTGAGTGCTTTAGCATTGTAGCTTGAACTTTGTGTTTCCTCGGTAGTCCAAGTTTCTTCTTTCTTGATGATATAGTCTCCATCTTCATCGTGCGTCGTTGGAGGAGTCCAACTAGTCAGAATACTTTTCCAAGCATGAACATCCATAGCCTTAATAGTATATCGCATCCTATTCTTCCATAGTGCATAATTCGTGCCATCAAGAACTGTAGGTTTCAAGAACGAGTTCGCAACGGACGATGAGTCCATCTTTTCCTTGTAATAAAATAAGCAAACCAAGATCAGTTCTTAGTGTATCAATAAGATGGCTCTGATACCACTTGAAAGGAAATAATGGTTGCACATAAACAGTTTGAGGTGTTGTCACAAGGTGTTGACAACACCTACTATAACACCTTGAGTAATTTGCAGCGGAAAATAATTTTAAGCGTGTATAAAAAATAAGCAACCAAATAAATAGACTCAAATAAATTAAGCAAGAATATAAAATACTCTTGCAGCGCCTCAGGGCAAAACTTCACTAGAAAATTTTTCAAAGAGTTTTACAACCCTAAAACTAGTGATTATTGTAAAAATTCAATTTCTCAAAACAATTGAGAAATAAAGAGTAAAAGTTCTCCTAAAAATTCTATGTGGAATAGAATAAAGAAAACAAAATAAAGAGAAGAAAATCTTTGTTGTCAAAACTCGTGTTCATCACACTTTTCGATTATTGATCTTCAAGTGTTCTTCAATGTTTTAAGGCAACACACGACCGATACAAGTTTTTCCAAAGATCTTCAGAATTCTCTCGTGTACTTCAAGTTCTTTTGGTAAATCTCACGGTCTCTCTCTGTGTATCTCGCTTTTCCTTGTGCACGCATATCTTCAATAAAAAGACCAAGAATCCTTCTTTAGAATGTTTCCTTGTAGGCGTAGGACTCTAGATCTTGATCAAGATAAATCTACACAATAAGAAATTAAATCAATAGATATACGATAATATCATAATCTGATAAACTTAATCATATTTCAAATCAAGTTAATCAAAGAAATAAATAACTTAATGTCCAAGAAAGGCAAAAGATAATAAATAAAATCTTTTTCAAAATAGGATGATTTTAAGGAATAAAATATTCCTTTCAACTTCAAATACTTGTCCTCGAAAAATTTTCTGACATTTAATATACCAAAGTTATAAATTGGAATAAGGGGATCCAAGTTATTTATATTTTATATACTTCAATAAACTGGTGTTTGGATTAGGGGTGGATATTTGGTATAGCATATTAAAAATATCGATATAAATTTTATGTTCGGTATCGATACTTAAGTTTTGAAATTTTGATATAAAAAAAATTCATAATGATATTGTGTAGATATCGAAAAAAATTCCATTATCAAAAAAATGTATCTATATCAAAAAAATTTGAATACAATATTACAAAAATTTAATATTTTGGATTCGATATATCAATCTTAGTCCGGATGAAGTGATTTGGAGTCGACAACGTACACATAATTCCATTAGAATAAAGGATTGATGTTTATTAAATAACACAATTGACCTTAGACAACTTCGTTTGGTCCGAGATTCTCGTAGCTATGCGAATATTCCCTTTTAAGTGTAAAAGGTCAATTTAACTATTGAGACTTGTTTATTTATTTATTTCTTAAAAACAGTCACATGTATAAAAATGTTAAGAAAATTATCACTTTGGACACAAATGTCTTAGTTTCCCAACTAGCCAATTCACACTAAATTCCATACCATATACATATATATATAATCTATACCAAAACAAATCACAGATTTATAAAAAAAAAAAAAACGAACAAGGTCTCAGATTTAAGACGAGATCTCGGGTCTAAAAATGTAATAATATAATTCCTTATTAGTACTCGAAAAATGAATTTATGTCTTTTTGTGTATAATAATCAGCTGTAAATGTAATAGTGGTTCGGAAAAGTCAAGGTGGGGAGGAGAAAAATCCAAAGTACACTCCATCAGATTGACGTAGATTCTCTCTTTTTTATTTTCTGAAGATCATAAAATGACGAAGAACCTCGCGACAGGCGGCGGCGGAGGAGAGAACTCCGGCGAGTCTGATGATTGGTCGAGAGCCCGCTATGGAGGGAGCGAGATTGAAGAGGAGTTTTCAATCGATATCAGCAGCAACAGGCTGCAGATGAGTAATCTGGACACCATTAAAGAAGAAATGGAAGGAAGCTTGTTTTCCTTCGATTTTCATGGCGGCAGCGGCGGCGGCGGCGGCGGCGGGGATTGTGTGTACGTGGCGGTGTGGAAACAGAACGAAGAAGCCAGCATGGATGCGTTGATTTGGGCTATGAAGAACACTGTGTTTTCCTCTTCTACTGTTGTTTTCCTCATTCATGTCTTTCCCGAGACCAAGTTCATTCCTTCTCCATGTAAGAATCCTAAGAACACTGAAAAGATTTATATATATCAATAAATTTTTATTTAAACAATCTTGATTTTTGTTGGTAGTGGGGAAGCTTGCAGTGAGTCAAGTGAACCCGGAACAGAAGGAGAATTACATGGCCCAAGAAAGAGGCAAAAGAAGCGAATTCCTTCAAAAGTTTCTTAATATCCGTCCAACTTCGAATTTTCAGGTACGACACATCTGCGAATTTGATTTAGATATTGTTTGCGACCTTTAAAAATAATAAATGATCACTTTTTTTTAAAAGTCGCAAACAATATCTAAATCAAATTCGAAATAATAAATGATCACTTGTTTTTTAAAGTTGCAAACACTATCTTAATTTGGACAAGGATTTAGCTATACGATGGTCGTCGAATTTTGTGAATGATCTGTTTTACGTACATGACAAGTTTCTTGAATTGTAGATTAAAATGGACACCATACTTATCGAAAGTGACATGGAGGCAAAAGCAATATTGGATCTTATTCACATTCTTTACATAAAAAAGCTTGTGCTAGGCGCCAACAAATCCAATGTAAGGTACAAAATGGGATTCATGATTCATTCAAACCACTCATTTGCATGTTAAATTTGTTCTTTGGCTACCATTTTTTTTTTTTCCCCTAAAATCTTGTGGGAATTTTTAGGAAGATCAAGTCGGGGAGGGGTAATGGAGTGATTGATCAAATACTGCACAATGCACCAGAGTTTTGCGATGTAAAGATCGTATGTGAAGGGAAGGAAATGGCTGAGTTGATGATGGTGGAGATGTCTCCTTCATCTTCATCTCCGTCCCCACATTCGATCCATGCGAGTCCGAAACTCGCGCAAGATCGAATTAGGAAAACGGAAAATGATTTGTTTGGTTGTGGGTGCTTTAAGGGTCGAGAATAGATCATCTCTCGACTCAACTGCATGCCAGTTGAAGATCAGGTGTTGCATTTACTTTCTTTTTTTTTTTTTGAATTTTTTACGCCAATGTTCGCTTCCTTTTGCGCCTTGATCTGTACATGTAGCATTTACATATTGTTTTCTGTGAAATACATGTATTTTTTTATGTACAATATAATCTCTAAATTTAGTTGCTTGTATGTTGCATGAATGTATTGATCTTTTATTTTTTTTAAAAAAAATCTATAATGTTTTTCTTAGTCATATTACAGAACGATTTCACTCCATAAAGATTTCAACTTTGATTTCAAATTCTTTCTAACAATGTAAATTCTCTTGTTTTTCATATTCTCGTACTCTATCATTACAACACATCACTTTTTTTCAAAAAAAAAAAAAAACAATTATTATACGATAGGTCTCTTATTAAATGGATTCACATATACATAAAGATCGACTCGATTCATATAATAAAATGTAATATTAAGAATCGATTCATATAATAAAATGTTATATTTTTTTTTAAATCTGATCAAATATCTATTTCATAAAATTGACCTGTAAGACTCTCATAGAGTTCTTGTGGTATTTAAAAACCCGAGACTAAAACTAAATAATTCACATGAAATTTTTTCAGCACCAAAACACAATTATTTCACGGAATAAAATTTTAACGAGTCACTGCAATCTGATGTATCATACTAATAATAATGTTGCACCTCACAATATTAATAAATTACTTCTCAAGAAAACTAAGTGCAAAAAACAGAGGACAGATTACCAGAGTTTTCGCATTGATATTTTCCGGTGAGCAAAACAAAAAGAGAAACCAAAGTGGAATCACACTACCAATTGTCTGGCTCACTTGTTTAAATGTCACCAACATAAAAACATACAGAGACTACAAATAAAATTTGCTCCTACCAAGTCTTCAATTCAACAACTTGCTCAAGAAATCAGGGAAACATTTATACATAAAGAGTGGCCACATGTACTCCACCCCACCCACCCCATGCTTCGCAAGCTACAAATGCCACACGATTTTTCGACATTGAGACCATTTCGAAGATCACCTTGCAGTCACAATGTGGAATAGAAGGCCTGAAATGAGCAACAACACTCCATGGATGAGACTATTTTATGGTCTCCGTTGTGCAATCTTACCGCAGCACAACCGGATATGCACTTTCCATCATAATCGAAAACAATGGCACCCCATGTTTTAACTTCCAGCAATACAGATGTGAACTAGAAGAAATCAAATTCAAGATACTTGTCACTTTTCTGATTCTTATCAGCAGCAGAATGATCTGCCTTTTCGGTGGTTGATGCTCCTGGAAGACGCAGTCTGTCAAAGTCAATAGGCTTTGGTATATCAGGAGGGGTGGCACAACGTATCAAAGCCCAGTTAACTCCTTCAAAGAAAGGGTGCTGCTTTATCTCTGTTGCTCCTCGCTTATACGCCAACCGATGCTGAGGCTCTTTCACGAGTAACCCTCGAATCAGATCCCTAGCAGCAAAACTGACAACAGGAGATTCTGGGAATCGAAGAGGCTGTCCGACGACATTGAACAATGTTGCTCGATTACCTGATCCTTTAAATGGGGTTTTACCAAACAAAAGCTCATAAATAAAGATCCCAAACGTCCACCAATCCACGGCGCTACCATGGCCCTCACCTTTGATGATTTCTGGTGCAAGATACTCATGAGTTCCGACAAATGACATTGATCGAGCATTGGTTGGTTCAGCAATCAGCTCGGGTAATGGACTAACTTGGTTCCCGATTTCATTTTTGGGTTTTCTATCTTTCTTGGATTTGCTTGAAAAGAGTCGAGGACCAAAGCATGTTGTTGGGACGACACATGATGGCTGCATGCAGGATGGTTCGATGCATGCTGGTTGGGCACAGTACACAGGATTTTTCCGCTGGGGATCTGAGTCAGAGGATGAAGTCTTAACCAAAGTAGGGCTAACAGCACATCGAAGTGAGAGATCGAAATCTGAGAGCATTATATGTCCATCGTCCCTGACAAGGACATTTTCGGGCTTAAGATCACGATAGACAATCCCAAGCATGTGTAGATACTCTAGTGAGAGTAAGATTTCTGCGACATAAAATCTGCCAGAAAGAGGATGATGAAAAAAATAAATTGTTAGGCGCACTCAATTTTATAAAAATAACCTCAATCAACATCTAAGGCTTGAGTTCTGCCCTAGTTTTAAAAAAAAACTTGTGAAACTAAACAATCCAGAAAAAGATAACTTGTATCACAGAACACAATTGTTTTCATAAACACCACACAGGACATCACTATACACTGCTAAAGATGCTTATAAGTCGCAGCACTAGAATGTTTGATACTAGCTGCAGTGCACAAAAAAAGAGCTTCAATCAAAATCAAACGTAAGATAATCAATAAGATAGCATTTTTCTAAAGGTGGTGAGGCGGAAAGAGTGGCAGAGGGGGCCAAACTAAAACTCCAAAATTTGGAGGAACAAAACCCCACTCCAGAAAATTTAACACGGAGGGGTCACCCTGTTTGCTTTTCTCTGACTCGACTATTGTCCCTCCCCCACAATCTATATAGCTGATATAAATTGCATAGAGGTTTAACTCGAAAAGTATTCCGAATTTGACCAATTCAGTACTCAGATACCCAACTTTTAACAAAGACATAGGGAAGTTGGGAATAACAACAGATTAAGAAGAGCAATGTGGAGACGCTCCTCATGCAAGAAGGTGATATCAATGTATGAGGCCCCATGCAAAACACTTGTATATGGTAGACATTCCATAAATAAATAAAGAATACTCAAAGCATTTGATGTTTTGCACTTAATTTTAAATATGGTCCATTGTTGTCTTACTTTACTGCTTGCTCGGTGAAATATTTTCCAGGCTGCCTCTGTCTAAGAGTGTGCAGGTCTCCTCCAGGGCAGAACTCCATAACCAAACAAGAAAATTTATCAGTCTCGAAATGGTTATATAAAGTCGGAAGGAAGGGATGGTCCAGGCACTGTAATATCTCTCTTTCCGTCTGAGCTCGAAGAAGTTTCTTACGACTAGCTAGAGACGTTTTATCCATAACTTTCATGGCAAAGTAACTTTTGGTCCCACTCAGTTCGGCCAAGTAAACACTTCCAATATCTCCACAACCTAATCTTTTCAGGAGCCGGAAATGGCTCAAGCCTAACACACCGTCTCTGGCACGTACTGCTTGGATGGCTTCCCATTGTAAATCATTCGCTTTGTGTGGCTTACTGATACTACTACTAAAGCTGCTACATGTGCTCTCATCGCTAACATCACTACCCGTGCTTCCTCGGCAAATGCTACTCTTTCCACTCTCAACCATATCAGCCTGATCACTTATTTTGCCAGTTCCACTGGTTTTTTTCCCACACACTGAACTGTTCTTTAAACTTCCCTGTTCGGATTTCTTCTCTTGATCAACAGAAGTTTCAAGCGAGCTTTGTGTCTCATTAGCCTCAAGATCCACAGTTGTTGACACTTGCTCCGATTCAACAGAAGAGATGTTCGGGTCAGAGTTAACATATGACAAATGCAAAGATCCATTGGAATTGATCGGCAATGTTTTTGATTTCTCAGTTTGTATTGGGGAGCCCTTAATTACGACACCTGAATCTGCTGATTGTTCGGGATTAACAGGCTTGGAGTTGCTTGATTTATTTGATTCACTTGCATGGTGGACAGCAATAATTTTTCGTTGGAGTTCCGTGGGAGCTCTAGCATCATGTTTTGAGGCCATATCACAATCACAATTTTTCTATAACAAATATTTTCCACTGTTGCATCAATAGGTATAATCCCCTTGATTAAACACTTTGTCTACACCAACTCCAGAAAACCACAAGCCTGTCAAAGATTGATTCAATAGTTTAATAAACTTCATAAAACAGCTTTATTCATGCTTTCTAACATAGACAGATATGTGCATTCGATTCAAGCACTAGCAGAAGAATGAGGAGGAATAAAGATTTCCCAAGGCAAAAGAACAACAAATTCTAGATCTTGCTGAAAAAAAGAATAAATGCACAATCAAAAGTTATAGATCAGATTACTCACGTTCACCGAGTTGCAACAATTTATCAAATTTAAAACATATCGGAAAACAAAAAATCCTTAGAGCCAAATTCCAACATCAAGGACTACATCCTCGCATCCATACTTCTCAGACAAACTAAAAAGCTCCAAAACAGAGCAGCACACAAATACATAAAATAAGAGAAAACTGGAAAAATAACAATAATAAAAGCTTGAAAAAAAAACAGAGAGTGAAGGCGCAAGCAAACAATACTAGTCAATCACACAACTCCATGGTCAATAAAGATACTCTCTTTTTTCTCCCAGGAAAGAGGCTTTTGCATATTTTTAAATCAAGCCCACTTCCAGAAAACCTGAAAAGATGGAACTTATAAAAATGAAATTCACATAGGGAATCAAGGACCACCACAAAAAGTAAAGAGGCACTGAATCAAGGTCAGCTCCAGATAAATGCAGCATGCAATCAATAACAACAATTAACAGTAGCAATTCCCAAATAAATCAGATCCCGATCGCAGAATCGGATATTGAAAAGAAAATTCCATCTCAGATCCAGAATCACAGAACGATTTTCATATACACACAGATTCATGGAGAAAAAGGACCAAAACCAATAAAGTATAGAACTTTAAGGAGAAGGAAAAAGAAAAGCACCTAAATTTGCAATGATCGGAAGCTGAAGGCTCTAAAGCTTTGGCAGTGAAAAGGGATGTTGTAGAAAGAAAAGAAACTGCCCCATTGCACTGTATCAAATTGTTGGTTCCTGTACCTGTGACAACTAACAAGTGGAGGAGAGAGAGTAAAAAAAGGGGAAATTACATTAATTTATATTTAATATGATGATTCAGAATAATAAATTATTTTTTTCAAAAAACAAATGAAAAATAAATTATTTATTTGGCTCTCCAATCTTTTAGAAATTCAATCCCATTTGACTAATAATACGCAATTTGATGCAATTTGATGCTTGGATTTGTTATTTGTCTGACTGAACAATTTTCACTAGGTTTTGCTTTCCGTCCTACTCATTTAGGCTACTTTATTTTTTTATCCATCTCATATATACAGCTTTTCATATTTAATATTATAGTTTTTACTCTTCTACCAATTTAATTATATTAAATTAATATTATTAACTATTTGTACGTTTATTTTATTCTATTAAAATCTTCACTAAATAAATGTAAAATGAGAAATTGTTTTTTAAAATTTATTTTCACAAACACTTTCTTAATCTGTTTGAAAATACACGCTTGTATATATATATGTGGAATGGAGGGGGTATGTTGGGTTAAGAGTTATGAATGAGAGTAGTAATAGGATGGATGACCTCCTGTGAAACTCTAATATGTCAAGATGCTTAATCTGGTTAGCTAAGTGGGTCGTAAAATAGAGATATCAGATCTTAATGAGCAATAATGTCTCTGATGGGGACAAAATCGACGGTAGAAAAAGGATAAGATTGATCTCGAAGGGATATAAGACAGCACCAGCAGTAAAGTACGTCTCTCCCTAGACTCATGGGCTTAACAACCCGACTCATCTGCGCTGCCACAATTATAAGAAAGTAAAGTTGCGCCTTGACTTATAGCTATAGTTTTGGTCCTAGTGGCAAGCGTTTGATCCTAACAACTGGTATCAGATCCAAGGTCATGAGTTTGAGTCTCCCAATAAACATATTTTTATACTTCTTTGGGGAAGAAAATGTTAGGTTGAGCGTACATGGGTAAGAGTAGTACTAGGATGAGTGACCTCCTTAAAAGCACTAGTGCGTGTGGGTCCTAAAATAGGGATATCAAATTTTAACGGGTAATACTGTCTCTCCTGGGAACATGACCGACGGTAGAGAAAGGATAAACTAATCGCGAAGGGATATGAGACAGCACCAGCAGTAAGGCACGCCGCTCCCTAGACTCATAGGCTTAACAACCCGACCCGTCTGCGTTGCCACAAATATAAGAAAATAAAATTACGCATTGGTTAATAGCTGTAGTTTTTGGCCTAGTAATAAGCGTTTGATCCTAACATAATACCAAAACTCTTGTGATAATGTCTCGTTAATTTTATGAGAGTAACGGATATCGTATTCGATCGTGCCCATGAAAAATGTTATTTTCCAGCTAACTTCGAAAACTATATTATACATTGATTAAGGTTTGTCCAAATATTAATTTTGCACCCGTTAAATATTACATATATCACCTTCGTTGAATCATCGTTTGAATAAGAGAGGACAATCATCATAAGATAAGATAGAAGTTATAAAAGCCACATTATTTTTTATATTATATTTACATATCTCAAATATATAGCTAACTTTTTATATTTAGTTTTATTCTTTTCTTCGTTTACCGATGGGTTAATTGTCAATCACTCCCTAAAATACTTTATAACTTATTTATAAATCCCTACATAAATAAAACTTACTTTCAACTCCCTGGAGAGAGAAACTTTTGTTTCTAAATATCAATTTTACCCTTATCTCTTAAAAAAATAAAAATAAAAATAAAAATAAATTGAGAGAATGGATAATAAAAACAAAACTAATCCAAATAGTATATATATAAAAATTCAAATTAAAATCAAAGAACATAAACCATATCATATACATGCTTATATTGATACAGGAGCAAGTATGTGTTTAGAAAGCAAGCATATACTTCCAAATCATTATTTGAAGAAATATGATAAAGGATTAAAAGTTCGAATAGGAGATGGATCAATAATCATGTTTAATACAGTAGCAAAAAAATTAAAAATAGAAATAGAAGAAACAAAATTTGTAATACCCATTATATATCAAATAGAATCAGGAATGGACATTATAATAGGAAATAACTTTTTAAGAGAATATATTCCCTTTACACAATTTGAAGATCACATAACTTTAAACAAAGGATCATCAATGATTTACATTCCCAAAATACGAACAGCATTTCGCGAAGGAAATGAAGGATTTACAAAGAATTTTTATAAACGAAATACAAATCCAATAGAACTAAAAATAGAAAATATTTTAACGATTAATCCTGAAAAAGAAATCATGAGAAAATTTCATGATATATGTTCTGAAAATCCTCATGACAAAATTAAGAAAAAAAAAAAACAATTCATTGCTTCAATAAAACTCAAAGACCCTAATATCACAATCCGTGAAGCACCAAGAAGATGTAACATGGATGATGCAAAAATATTTGAAAAAAAAGTTCAAGAATTATTAAAACTTAAGATAATCATCCCTAGTAAAAGTCCACACTCTTCACCAGCCTTTTATGTCAGTAAGAAAGATACTGATAAGAAAAGAATGGTAATTGATTATCGAAAGATGAATAAAGCAATAATTATGGATGGATATTATATCCCAAATAAAAATTATTTACTATCTTATATAGGAGAAATGAAATATTTTTTCAGTTTAGATTGTAAATCAGGATTCTGGCAAATTTAACTAGAACCACAAACACAATTACTTACAGCATTCAGTTGTCCAAAATGACAGTATCAATGGACTATATTACCTTTCGGACTTAAACAAGCACCAGGTATCTTTCAAAGATATATGGATAAATTTTTTAAATCATATATAAATTTTTGTTGCGTTTATATAGATGACATATTAATTTATTCAAAAACACTAGATCAACATTATAAAGATCTCATGACAGTTTTAGATATTTGTCATAAAGATGGAATTATACTTTCTGAAAAGAAAGCACAATTATTCAAAACAAAAATAAATTATTTAGGATTACAAATAGAAGATGAAAAACATTGTTTACAACAGCATATACTTAAGAAAATTCATGATTTTCCTAGTGAAATCAAGGATAAAGATCAATTAAGAAGATTTTTAGGATTATTAACTTATTCTGGAAATTACATTAAGAAACTTGCAGAAATCAGAAAACCTCTTCAGGTAAAACTTAAACAGGACTATAAGTGAAAATGGTCGAAAGAAGATACTAATTACATAGACACTATTAAAAAGAAAATAATTAGTAATCTTCCTGAATTATATTTTCCTTCAAATAAAGATATAATAATAATTAAAACAGACGCTTCAGATGAATACTGGGGAGCATGTTTAAAAGCTTATACTGGAGAAAAAAATTTAGAAGAACTTACTAAAACAGCTACTAGAAATAATGAAGAATTATGCAACTATACATCAGGAACTTTTCAAGGTGCACAATTAAATTATCATTCGAATGAAAAAGAATTATTAGCTTTAATATTCACAATTAGAACTTATGAAATTTATCTTATTTCTAAACCGTTTTTAGTAAGAACAGATAATATGAATTTAACATATTTCAAAACAAGGAAAATATCAAGAAATGCAGGGAGAAATGCAGCAAGGCTAATTAGATGGCAATTGGAATTGAACCATTATCAGTTCGAGATCCAACATGTCAAAGGAACGGATAATTCATTACCCGACGCATTAACCAGAGAACTTCATCCAAACTATACTATCCGTAGTAACGAAATAATAAAGGAGATCCTAAGTGATCCAGAAAATGACTGTGAGTCATTCGAACATGCCTCAGAAAGCATGGGGAATATAAATTGATGAAATGGGATTTATATTCAGAAACATGAATTATTTTATGACTTTCAGTCATCCGAACATGCTTCAGAAAGCATGGGGAATATAAATTGATGAAATGAGATTTATATTCAGAAACATAAATTACTCTTTGATTAAAATAATCAATTTAAGATTGATTCAATTCTTCAAAAAAATTTATAAATTCAATGATACGCATAATAAAACTATCCGAATTACTCACGAAAAGAGTTATTTTACTAACCATTATATATATAAATATGTTTTCTTATGCAGAGTATAATCAAGATGGAGCAACTAAGTCAATTAAAAGAACAATTGATTGAATTGCAGGAAGAAATTCAAATTTTTCAACTAAAAGAAAGGAATTTGAGTAGAAAAATTCAAAGGACAGAAGAAAAGATGATAACTTCATTATCATCATCCTCACCAAGAACACCAATCAAAATGGCAACTCCATTTGACAAAATAATGGATATAAAAGAGAAACAGTCAGTGGTCACAGCCAACACTAACAAAGAAAAAGAAAAGAAAAAAGAACCGGTGGACACAGCCAGCACCGAAAAAAATAAAAAAGAAGAAAGGACGTTTAAAAATGCCCTTGAAAAGAAAGAAAGAAAGATGGTCAATCTGAGACCACAAAAACCAATTTTTGAGAAAACAAATTTTTCAGAAAAACTCAAGACTGAATTCTTTGAAACACTAAACTATTTGAGAATAGCCAAACCATCTGTAGAATCTTGGCTACAAACTTGTGACACATAGAGCATATCAAGAGCAAGAACACTGCAAGGTGCTCCAGCGCATGAAGTCGAAAGATTCTTTTCAAATGGATTATTAAGTGGATTGGAAGTCAGTCCCAACAATCAAGAAATAGAACTATTTCCATATCAGTTGAGAAATAGTATCATCCAGTTCAAAAAAGCAGTCTTTAAGGACGATCCAGTATTAATATTGAGTATTCACTCAACCCTTCCAGATTGGGATGATAACAAATTCTATCAACCAATGGTATATATTCAATGTCGAAAACAAAAAGACAAGTTCTTATTCGAAGGATCAAATGAAGAGAAACCAGTAATGGATATCTCAACACTTCCTGAGATAAGAATAAAGACATTGATTGATATGATCTCAAAGACAGGAAAGATTGATGGAAACTCAAAGGTTAAAATAAATTTTGCAACCAGTAAAATTTTATTAACCACTGGACATAAGGAGATAATCCAAAAGAAAGAACAAGCCATGTTAGCTCAATTCGAAGCTCCAATCTATGAAGCAAGAGTTGACATGACCCGAGAAACCCAACAAATGTTATGTCAAAGACTAAGAACAATGATATCCACTCACAAATGTGGACATTGCCAACCCATTCAGACAGAAGAAGCAGATGTCAAAAAGGACAAACCAGCTATCAAAGAAGACAAACCAATAAAGAAATGGTCCGAATGCACCAGTGATTCAGAGTGTGACACAATGTAAAAACAAATAAAATCGTGGACCACACCACATGTTAAAGGCATCCACTCAGATGTAAAATGAGCTGTTTCCATTATGTAGTGTCGGGTGGTCCCCCTCTTTTCTTTTATTTTTAATTATGTATGCGTTTCTCCACGCCTATAAAAGGAGATGTTTTGTGCTGTAAAAGAGTAAGTGAAGTTTGAGTATCTCTCTCTTCTTAAAGTTTCTTACAATATGGTTCATACAAGACGTATGAAAACTATCAGAAACTAAGAAACATAAAATCAGAAACAAAATAAGCCTTATGGCTAATAACTAAACAAGCAGTGCGTAAGGAGGATAAGGTTGGAAACCAATCATTGAATATTCATGGTTAAGAGTAAACCTGGAGATCCATAGAGCAAGTACCAGTTGATCAAGTGATCGTTAAGGAAAAACAAGGATTTGGCCTCTGCTCAAAACCAAGATTCATTCAAACAAGGTAACCTTCCTAAACCTCCTGCAGCCCTTAATTCAAAGAAATAGTCAAAATACATTAATCATGTCATCATCCTTTATAAGAAATGGAAGATTAATAATAAAAAAACTGGTTCGAAATAGAATATGATCATGAATATGATACATTTCGTGAATATCGTTTAAATACTTCTGATTTAACCATATTTGAATCAATTTATCAACTAAAATTTGTATTAATAATCCATGAATGGAACCAAAATAATATGAAAACATTTATCTGTTATAAATGAATCAGATCTGAAAATCCATGAATCAGATCTGTAAATCCATGAATAAGAAAATTCATAAGAATTTGAAGAATTCCGCAACCTGGTATCAGAGCTTAAATAAAACAAATTATTAATGTCTGGATTAACTTTAGATATTGAGATTAAAAATTTATTTGATAAAATAATCTTACTAAAAGATTTACGTCAAATAGATCAATTATGAAATAAAATAAAAGATCTCCAAACCTTTTATTTCAAAAATCATAAAAAAAAAACATTTTTCAAGCAATTGGAAAATGATAATTCAAATTTCTGAAAACGATGAAATTGAAGACATAACAATATGTTATGAATAAGAACAAACTTTGTTATCGAAATCCTATCAACAAAAACAAAATAATAAAAGTAACAATTTTTACTAAATGGAAAATGTATGAAAATACAAAAATGAATATCTTTAATTTATATTCTCAAAATATAAATTTTGATATAGAAAATTGTGAAAACAATTTGAAACATCTTAAAAATTGTCAATCTTCAATTGATAGTTTCGAAGATTTTCAGAATTTATTAGAACAGATAGATTCGACAAAAAGGCTTTTAATAGCCTTAAGAAAATTAAGAAGTTCTATCATCTGTTAAAATGACAGAAGTAACAATTCCAAATCAAAACAACCTGGTCGATGAATCTGAAGAATCTGAAGAAAACCAAGAGTATAATTTGAATATTATATTCAATCAAAGCAAGTTTGCTGAAATACAGAAAACAGAGTTTTCTAATTCAAAAACAAATCTAATAGACCAACCAGGAATACTAAGTAAGATTTCAAATTTTATTAATCCCAGAAAAAATTTAATTTATTATTCGATTCGTACAAAAGAACGATCTTGTAAAATAAATAACGAATCAAGGTCTAATACTCTGAAGTTATTAACAAATCAAGATATTAATACCATCATGGCAAAATCCAGTGAAAAAGAACGATCTGAACTGAAATATGTTCATATCGGAGAAATTGAAATAATAATATCAGCTCACTACCGAGAAGGAATAGATACACCAATTGAAATAACAGTTCGTGACAAAAGAATACGTAATTTCGAGGATTCTATCCTTGGAAAAATTGAAGGAAATTTATGTTACAAAAAGATGAAATTTTGTATTTATCCACAATACAATATATCTTTTTTTGATAAAAAACATAAATGACGTTTTAACATTAGATTATTACTTTTATAGAAATAATCTTATGTTAACAGGAAACCATCCGATCAATATAAACTATGTTGTCGGTTCAGCAATAAGTAATAATTCTCAAACAGGAATAATTTCAACAAAAACAACTATTTCTGTTGAAAGAATGTTTGAAAATATTACAAGAATTGAACACCCTCGAAAAGCATTTATTGAAGAAATAAATCCCTATAAAAGATGGAGTTCAGATGACCTCCAAATCACAAAACAGTCTGTACCAAGAAGATCATTATCATTTGCTAGAAATGATGAAGATATTCTTGATAAGATTGGAACCATGAATCAAAATATTCTTAAAATTAAACAAGCTATTGTTAATGAGTCAACCTCATAGCAATGACGTCCTTAATAAAATTAGAAAAAGATCTAGGAGATTTAGAAAATAATATTAATAAGATCAATCTATCAATACAAGAATTAGAGAAGAATTTCAAATAATATATTGATTTAGCAACGACTAGATTAATAATTGAACAATAAAGACATAGTAATGAAATATTAAACTATCTTAAGGAAGTTCTTCCAATAGATAAAGGAAAAAGAAAAATGGAAGAAGAACCACCATTCAAAATTGAATCATGGTATAGAAATTCCCTTAGTTATGGCAAACATAAGTATGGAGATGTTTAGTGAAACCGACTCATCTGATTTTGAACAAATAGGAGTAAATACAGAAGAATTATATCATTCACATCAGGACTCAGAACAATACAGAGATATGGATATTTCAGAATCAGAATCTGAAGATGATTCTAGACCACGATTAAATCTACGAACGAATGTAGAAGGTAGTGGTGGAAGAAATGATGAAGAATTTAAATATAACAGAGACCAATACTTTGGATCTTATAAAGATGTTAGAGATATTCTTAGAGAATCAAAAACATCAGGATTTGTGAAACAAAATATCTTAGATTTAGGATGTTCAACAGCCAAAGAAAGAAAATCAAAGATAGATCATTAGGCAAATGAACTATCAGTACAAATTCAATTAACACCATTATTAGACAAAAGTGAGAATATTCAAGTTTTAACTCATGGGGTGATAAAAATGACACTGGTAGGAGCAGTAAGAACTTGGGCTGAAAACCTAGTAATTACTAATCTACCACAAGGAATGACAGGACATCGATATTTCGAACTATTTGTTGATGCCTTGTACCAAGAATTTTTAGGAGTTTCTAATAATGATGCTAATTTGGTAGCTAAGAATATAGAACAAAATAGAGAAATCTTTATATTAGATAATATTAAATTATGCAATTTATGTTACTTAGAAGAATTTATTTGTGATTATGAAACAAACTATTATCAATTAATAGATGCTGATAAAAAGGAACATTATAAACTAAGTATCTTTAATAAGATACCTAATATACCTATACACAGTAAAGATGAATTCTTAACTACTCCTTATGCTAAAACTTTAGGAGGAGCTATTAAATTCATCAAAGATATAATAACAAAAAAATGTCATGAAGTAACACTAAATAAAAGAATCTCTAAATCCTACAAACAAAACAATAAACTTTGTTGTGACAAAATGGAATTCACAGTAAAAGAATACGATTGCAAAACAAACATGTCACACAAATATTTAAAACGACAGAAACAGAATAAATTTAATAAACCTTATAAATCTTTTAATAAGAAATTTATTCCCTATAAGAAAAAGAAATTTAAAAAGAATTTCTTCAGAAAACCTTATAAAAGAAAATTTTATAAAAAGTTTGATAACAAAAAACCACCTTGCCCAAAGGGTAAAGGAAAGAATTGCACATGTTGGTTGTGCAACGAAGAAGGACATTATGCGAATGAATGTCCAAAACGAAACGAAAAGAAAAATAAAATTAAACTTCTTGAAGAAATATATACTATTGGATTCTATCCCGTAGAAACAATTGAATTTTCATCCGATGATGAAAATATTTATTATCTTAATGAATCAAGTGAATCAGATTTTGAATCCGATTCCACATTTGATAATTCAAGAAATAATAATGATTAAAATAACGACAAGAGCATTTTCGGAAAGACAAATATATGGAGTAAATTGAAAGTTATGTTTGATTTAGGGAGTTATCTACAAGTTGCCCTTTACCGATCTACCCTCATTATTAAATATATTAATTACTTTCAACAATTTGTTATTCAATTAAAACGTTCATTAAATTGAAATTTTATTTCTAAAATTTAATTTTCAATAACTTTTAAAACTTATGTGAAAACGCAAACAAGTTTAAATATATGAAAAGAACAGAATAAAAATAAAAACATTAAAGTATATGCATGTAATTTTTAAACCAAACTTGGAAAAACGAAAGATTGATGCAATCTCCTCGTAAGTCGTAAGAGAGACATGTAATTTATTAAACTAATTGGAACTTTTGTAATTAGTATACTCTTCCCGTCCTATTTATTTTAGGTTTACGTGTATTTTCACACAAACTAAGAAAGTTGTAGGACCGAGCGTACTGTAGTTCAAGCGTAATAGTTTAATCGCTTTATCTAGCAGAGACAATGATTGCACCCTAACATTTTTTCTTTCAATAATTGCACTTCTTACAATCAATGAGAATCGAACCGATGTCATTCATTCACTTTGATATCAATTATAGGATCGAACGCTTCTCGCTTTACCAAAACCTATAGATAGTGGTAACGATGCAACTCAAATCTTTCAAACCACACAGCAACCCAATCATCACGATTTGATCGATCTATCCAGCAGGGACAATTATTGTATCCCAACAAAAGTGTTTAAAAATGTAGATTTCATAAAGAAATTTCTTATTTTGCCCATATTAATGAAGATTTAAATAGGATAAAAAAATATGCAAGTATTTAATGATATTAATAACATATGTTTAATTAATAAAAGAGTAAAAAATATAACATTAAATATAAAAATTGGACTATATAATTGGGATGAATGAAAAATAAAACGTAGCCTAAATGACTGCAACTGTGGGAGTATTATATTATATATCATCCTCCAATAATTTTTCTTAATCTGTGTGAAAAAATAAGCTTATATAATTTAAATGGATAG